>NW_028127563.1:0-184454 GCF_965231255.1 Vanellus vanellus
CGGAGGCTTGCCGAAGAGTGAAAAAAGGTGCTTTTGGAGGATAGAGTCCTGCAGGAAAGCAGAGAGGGCCAAATTGTCTGTGGCATTTGAAGGGGTTCCAGGAGGCAGTGAAGGACCAGCATCACTTTTCCCCGCTGGCACCTTTGCTGTGGCAGCAAAAGCTGGACGTTTGTCTTTTTTGCTCCAAACACCGCCGAAAGTGAAAAAAGGTGCTTTTGAGGATAGAGTCTGCAGGGAAAGCAGAGAGGGCCAAATTGTCTGGGGCATTTGAAGGGGTTCCAGGAGGCAGTGAGGACCAGCATCACTTTTCCCGCTGGCACCTTTGCTGTGGCAGCAAAAGCTGGACGTTTGTCTTTTTTGCTCGCGGAGGATGCCTGAGAGTGAAAAAAGGTGCTTTTGAGGATAGAGTCTGCAGGAAAGCAGAGAGGGCTAAATTGTCTGGGGCATTTGAAGGGGTTCCAGGAGGCAGTGAGGACCAGCATCACTTTCCCCGCTGGCACCTTTGCTGTGGCAGCAAAAGCTGGACGTTTGTCTTTTTTGCTCCAAACACCGCCGAAAGTGAAAAAAGGTCCCTTTGAGGATAGAGTCTGCAGGAAAGCAGAGAGGGCTAAATTGTCTGGGGCATTTGAAGGGGTTCCAGGAGGCAGTGAGGACCAGCATCACTTTTCCCCGCTGGCACCTTTGCTGTGGCAGCAAAAGCTGGACGTTTGTCTTTTTTGCTCCGGAGGCTGCCAAGAGTGAAAAAAGGTGCCTTTTGAGGATAGAGTCTGCAGGAAAGCAGAGAGGGGCAAAATTGTCTGGGGCATTTGAAGGGGTTCCAGGAGGCAGTGAGGACCAGCATCACTTTTCCCCGCTGGCACCTTTGCTGTGGCAGCAAAAGCTGGACGTTTGTCTTTTTTGCTCCAAACACCGCCGAAAGTGAAAAAAGGTCCTTTTGACGATAGCGTCCGCAGGGAAAGAAGAGAGGGCTAAATTGTCTAGGGCATTTGAAGGGGTTCCAGGAGGCAGTGAGGACCAGCATCACTTTTCCCCCGCTGGCACCTTTGCTGTGGCAGCAAAAGATGGACGTATGCCTTTTTGCTCCAAACACCGCCGAAAGTGAAAAAAGGTGCTTTTGACGATAGAGTACGCAGTAAAGAAGAGAGTGTGATATTTAAGAGGCAATTGAAGGGGTTCCAGGAGGCAGTGAGGACCAGCATCACTTTTATCCGCTGGCAGTTTTGCTCTGGCAGCAAAATCTGGATGTTTGTCTTCTATTCTCCGGAGGCTGCCGAGACTGTGAAACGGTGCTTTTGACGATAGAGTCTGCAGGAAAGCAGCGAGGGCTAAATTGTCTGGGGCATTTGAAGGTGTTCCAGGAGGCAGTGAGGACCAGCATCACTTTTCCCGCTGGCACCTTTGCTGTGGCAGCAAAAGCTGGACGTTTGTCTTTTTTGCTCCAAACACCGCTCAAAGTGAAGAAAGGTGCTTTTGAGGATAGAGTCTGCAGGAAAGGAGAGAGGGCCAAATTGTCTGGGGCATTTGAAGGGGTTCCAGGAGGCAGTGAGGACCAGCATCACTTTTCCCCGCTGGCACCTTTGCTGTGGCAGCAAAAGCTGGACGTTTGTCTTTTTTGCTCCGGAGGCTGCCGAGAGTGAAAAAAGGTGCTTTTGAGGATAGAGTCTGCAGGAAAGCAGAGAGGGCCAAATTGTCTGGGGCATTTGAAGGGTTCCAGGAGGCAGTGAGGACCAGCATCACTTTTCCCCGCTGGCACCTTTGCTGTGGCAGCAAAAGCTGGACGTTTGTCTTTTTTGCTCCAAACACAGCCTAAAGTCAAAAAAGGTGCTTTTAAGGACAGAGTCTGCAGAAAGCAGAGAGGGCCAAATTGTCTGGGGCATTTGAAGGGGTTCCAGGAGGCAGTGAGGACCAGCATCACTTTTCCCCTCTGGCACCTTTGCTGTGGCAGCAAAAGCTGGACGTTTGTCTTTTTAGCTCCAAACACCGACGAAAGTGAAAAAAGTTGCTTTTGAGGATAGAGTCTGCAGGAAAGCAGAGAGGGCAAATTGTCTGGGGCATTTGAAGGGGTTCCAGAGGCAGTGAGGACCAGCATCACTTTTCCCCGCTGGCACCTTTGCTGTGGCAGCAAAAGCTGGACGTTTGTCTTTTTGCTCCAAACCCGCCGAAAGTGAAAAAGGTGCTTTTGAGGATAGAGTCTGCAGGAAAGCAGAGAGGGCTAAATTGTCTGGGCATTTGAAGGGGTTCCAGGAGGCAGTGAGGACCAGCATCACTTTTCCCCGCTGGCACCTTTGCTGTGGCAGCAAAAGCTGGACGTTTGTCTTTTTATCTCCAAACACTGCCGAAAGTGAAAAAAGGTGCTTTTGAGGGATAGAGTCTGCAGGAAAGCAGAGAGGGCCAAATTGTCTGGGGCATTTGAAGGGGTTCCAGGAGGCAGTGAGGACCAGCATCACTTTTCCCGCTGGCACCTTTGCTGTGGCAGCAAAAGCTGGACGTTTGTCTTTTTTGCTCCGGAGGCTGCCGAGAGTGGAAAAAGGTGCTTTTGAGGATAGAGTCTGCAGGAAAGCAGAGAGGGCCAAATTGTCTGGGGCATTTGAAGGGGTTCCAGGAGGCAGTGAGGACCAGCATCACTTTCCCCGCTGGCACCTTTGCTGTGGCAGCAAAAGCTGGACGTTTGTCTTTTTTGCTCCAAACACCGCCAAAATTGAAGAAAGGTGCTTTTGAGGATAGAGTCTGCAGGAAAGGAGAGAGGGCTAAATTTGTCTGGGGCATTTGAAGGGGTTCCCAGGAGGCAGTGAGGACCAGCATCACTTTTCCCCGCTGGCACCTTTGCTGTGGCAGCAAAAGCTGGACGTTTGTCTTTTTTGCTCCGGAGGCTGCCAAGAGTGAAAAAAGGTGCTTTTGAGGATAGAGTCTGCAGAAAGCAGAGAGGGCCAAATTGTCTGGGGCATTTGAAGGGTTCCAGGAGGCAGTGAGGACCAGCATCACTTTTCCCCGCTGGCACCTTTGCTGTGGCAGCAAAAGCTGGACGTTTGTCTTTTTTGCTCCAAACACCGCCGAAAGTGAAAAAAGGTCCTTTTGACGATAGCGTCCGCAGGAAAGAAGAGAGGGCTAAATTGTCTAGGGCATTTGAAGGGGTTCCAGGAGGCAGTGAGGACCAGCATCACTTTTCCCCCGCTGGCACCTTTGCTGTGGCAGCAAAAGATGGACGTATGCCTTTTTGCTCCAACACCGCCGAAAGTGAAAAAAGGTGCTTTTGACGATAGAGTACGCAGTAAAGAAGAGAGTGTGATATTGTAAGAGGCAATTGAAGGGTTCCAGGAGGCAGTGAGGACCAGCATCACTTTTATCCGCTGGCAGTTTTGCTCTGGCAGCAAAATCTGGATGTTTGTCTTCTATTCTCCGGAGGCTGCCGAGACTGTGAAAACGGTGCTTTTGACGATAGAGTCTGCAGGAAAGCAGCGAGGGCTAAATTGTCTGGGGCATTTGAAGGTGTTCCAGGAGGCAGTGAGGACCAGCATCACTTTTCCCCGCTGGCACCTTTGCTGTGGCAGCAAAAGCTGGACGTTTGTCTTTTTTGCTCCAAACACCGCTCAAAGTGAAGAAAGGTGCTTTTGAGGATAGAGTCTGCAGGAAAGGAGAGAGGGCCAAATTGTCTGGGGCATTTGAAGGGGTCCCAGGAGGCAGTGAGGACCAGCATCACTTTTCCCCGCTGGCACCTTTGCTGTGGCAGCAAAAGCTGGACGTTTGTCTTTTTTGCTCCGGAGGCTGCCGAGAGTGAAAAAAGGTGCTTTTGAGGATAGAGTCTGCAGGAAAGCAGAGAGGCCAAATTGTCTGGGGCATTTGAAGGGGTTCCAGGAGGCAGTGAGGACCAGCATCACTTTTCCCCGCTGGCACCTTTGCCTGTGGCAGCAAAAAGCTGGACGTTTGTCTTTTTGCTCCAAACACAGCCTAAAGTCAAAAAGGTGCTTTTAAGGACAGAGTCTGCAGAAAGCAGAGAGGGTGAAATTGTCTGGGGCATTTGAAGGGGTTTCCAGGAGGCAGTGAGGACCAGCATCACTTTTCCCTCTGGCACCTTTGCTGTGGCAGCAAAAGCTGGACGTTTGTCTTTTTAGCTCCAAACACCGACGAAAGTGAAAAAGTTGCTTTTGAGGATAGAGTCTGCAGGAAAGCAGAGAGGGCCAAATTGTCTGGGGCATTTGAAGGGGTTCCAGGAGGCAGTGAGGACCAGCATCACTTTTCCCCGCTGGCACCTTTGCTGTGGCAGCAAAAGCTGGACGTTTGTCTTTTTTACTCCAAACCCGCCGAAAGTGAAAAAAGGTGCTTTTGAGGATAGAGTCTGCAGGAAAGCAGAGAGGGCTAAATTGTCTGGGGCATTTGAAGGGGTTCCAGGAGGCAGTGAGGACCAGCATCACTTTTCCCCGCTGGCACCTTTGCTGTGGCAGCAAAAGCTGGACGTTTGTCTTTTTATCTCCAAACACTGCCGAAAGTGAAAAAAGGTGCTTTTGAGGATAGAGTCTGCAGGAAAGCAGAGAGGGCCAAATTGTCTGGGGCATTTGAAGGGGTTCCAGGAGGCAGTGAGGACCAGCATCACTTTTCCCCGCTGGCACCTTTGCTGTGGCAGCAAAAGCTGGACGTTTGTCTTTTTTGCTCCGGAGGCTGCCGAGAGTGGAAAAAGGTGCTTTTGAGGATAGAGTCTGCAGGAAAGCAGAGAGGGCCAAATTGTCTGGGGCATTTGAAGGGGTTCCAGGAGGCAGTGAGGACCAGCATCACTTTTCCCCGCTGGCACCTTTGCTGTGGCAGCAAAAGCTGGACGTTTGTCTTTTTTGCTCCAAACACCGCCAAAATTGAAGAAAGGTGCTTTTGAGGATAGAGTCTGCAGGAAAGGAGAGAGGGCTAAATTGTCTGGGGCATTTGAAGGGGTTCCAGGAGGCAGTGAGGACCAGCATCACTTTTCCCCGCTGGCACCTTTGCTGTGGCAGCAAAAGCTGGACGTTTGTCTTTTTTGCTCCGGAGGCTGCCAAGAGTGAAAAAAGGTGCTTTTGAGGATAGAGTCTGCAGGAAAGCAGAGAGGGCCAAATTGTCTGGGGCATTTGAAGGGGTTCCAGGAGGCAGTGAGGACCAGCATCACTTTTCCCCGCTGGCACCTTTGCTGTGGCAGCAAAAGCTGGACGTTTGTCTTTTTTGCTCCAAACACCGCCGAAAGTGAAAAAAGGTCCTTTTGACGATAGCGTCCGCAGGAAAGAAGAGAGGGCTAAATTGTCTAGGGCATTTGAAGGGGTTCCAGGAGGCAGTGAGGACCAGCATCACTTTTCCCCGCTGGCACCTTTGCTGTGGCAGCAAAAGATGGACGTATGCCTTTTTTGCTCCAAACACCG
The DNA here is from genome assembly GCF_965231255.1 of Vanellus vanellus. Lineage (NCBI taxonomy): Eukaryota > Metazoa > Chordata > Aves > Charadriiformes > Charadriidae > Vanellus > Vanellus vanellus. The sequence continues at coordinate 5,373 of NW_028127563.1, forward strand.
CCGAAAGTGAAAAAAGGTGCTTTTGACGATAGAGTACGCAGTAAAGAAGAGAGTGTGATATTGTAAGAGGCAATTGAAGGGGTTCCAGGAGGCAGTGAGGACCAGCATCACTTTTATCCGCTGGCAGTTTTGCTCTGGCAGCAAAATCTGGATGTTTGTCTTCTATTCTCCGGAGGCTGCCGAGACTGTGAAACGGTGCTTTTGACGATAGAGTCTGCAGGAAAGCAGCGAGGGCTAAATTGTCTGGGGCATTTGAAGGTGTTCCAGGAGGCAGTGAGGACCAGCATCACTTTTCCCCGCTGGCACCTTTGCTGTGGCAGCAAAAGCTGGACGTTTGTCTTTTTTGCTCCAAACACCGCTCAAAGTGAAGAAAGGTGCTTTTGAGGATAGAGTCTGCAGGAAAGGAGAGAGGGCCAAATTGTCTGGGGCATTTGAAGGGGTTCCAGGAGGCAGTGAGGACCAGCATCACTTTTCCCCGCTGGCACCTTTGCTGTGGCAGCAAAAGCTGGACGTTTGTCTTTTTTGCTCCGGAGGCTGCCGAGAGTGAAAAAAGGTGCTTTTGAGGATAGAGTCTGCAGGAAAGCAGAGAGGGCCAAATTGTCTGGGGCATTTGAAGGGGTTCCAGGAGGCAGTGAGGACCAGCATCACTTTTCCCCGCTGGCACCTTTGCTGTGGCAGCAAAAGCTGGACGTTTGTCTTTTTTGCTCCAAACACAGCCTAAAGTCAAAAAAGGTGCTTTTAAGGACAGAGTCTGCAGAAAGCAGAGAGGGTGAAATTGTCTGGGGCATTTGAAGGGGTTCCAGGAGGCAGTGAGGACCAGCATCACTTTTCCCCTCTGGCACCTTTGCTGTGGCAGCAAAAGCTGGACGTTTGTCTTTTTAGCTCCAAACACCGACGAAAGTGAAAAAAGTTGCTTTTGAGGATAGATTCTGCAGGAAAGCAGAGAGGGCCAAATTGTCTGGGGCATTTGAAGGGGTTCCAGGAGGCAGTGAGGACCAGCATCACTTTTCCCCGCTGGCACCTTTGCTGTGGCAGCAAAAGCTGGACGTTTGTCTTTTTTGCTCCAAACCCGCCGAAAGTGAAAAAAGGTGCTTTTGAGGATAGAGTCTGCAGGAAAGCAGAGAGGGCTAAATTGTCTGGGGCATTTGAAGGGGTTCCAGGAGGCAGTGAGGACCAGCATCACTTTTCCCCGCTGGCACCTTTGCTGTGGCAGCAAAAGCTGGACGTTTGTCTTTTTATCTCCAAACACTGCCGAAAGTGAAAAAAGGTGCTTTTGAGGATAGAGTCTGCAGGAAAGCAGAGAGGGCCAAATTGTCTGGGGCATTTGAAGGGGTTCCAGGAGGCAGTGAGGACCAGCATCACTTTTCCCCGCTGGCACCTTTGCTGTGGCAGCAAAAGCTGGACGTTTGTCTTTTTTGCTCCGGAGGCTGCCGAGAGTGGAAAAAGGTGCTTTTGAGGATAGAGTCTGCAGGAAAGCAGAGAGGGCCAAATTGTCTGGGGCATTTGAAGGGGTTCCAGGAGGCAGTGAGGACCAGCATCACTTTTCCCCGCTGGCACCTTTGCTGTGGCAGCAAAAGCTGGACGTTTGTCTTTTTTGCTCCAAACACCGCCAAAATTGAAGAAAGGTGCTTTTGAGGATAGAGTCTGCAGGAAAGGAGAGAGGGCTAAATTGTCTGGGGCATTTGAAGGGGTTCCAGGAGGCAGTGAGGACCAGCATCACTTTTCCCCGCTGGCACCTTTGCTGTGGCAGCAAAAGCTGGACGTTTGTCATTTTTGCTCCAAACACAGCCTAAAGTCAAAAAAGGTGCTTTTGAGGACAGAGTCTGCAGAAAGCAGAGAGGGTGAAATTGTCTGGGGCATTTGAAGGGGTTCCAGGAGGCAGTGAGGACCAGCATCACTTTTCCCCTCTGGCACCTTTGCTGTGGCAGCAAAAGCTGGACGTTTGTCTTTTTAGCTCCAAACACCGCCGAAAGTGAAAAGAGGTGCTTTTGAGGATAGAGTCTGCAGGAAAGCAGAGAGGGCCAAATTGTCTGGTGCATTTGAAGGGGTTCTAGGAGGCAGTGAGGACCAGCATCACTTTTCCCCGCTGGCACCTTTGCTGTGGTAGCAAAAGCTAAACATTTGTCCTTTTTGCTCCAAACACTGCCGAAAGTGAAAAAAGGTGCTTTTGAGGATAGAGTCTGCAGGAAAGCAGAGAGGGCCAAATTGTCTGGGGCATTTGAAGGGGTTCCAGGAGGCAGTGAGGACCAGCATCACTTTTCCCCGCTGGCACCTTTGCTGTGGCAGCAAAAGCTGGACGTTTGTCTTTTTTGCTCCAAATACCGCCGAAAGTGAAAAAAGCTGTTTTTGAGGATAGAGTCTGCAGGAAAGCAGAGAGGGCCAAATTGTCTGGGACATTTGAAGGGGTTCCAGGAGGCAGTGAGGACCAGCATCACTTTTCCCCACTGGCACCGTTGCTGTGGCAGCAAAAGCTGGACGTTTTTCTTTTTTGCTCCGGAGGCTGCCGAGAGTGAAAAAAGGTGCTTTTGAGGATCGAGTCTGCAGGAAAGCAGAGAGGGCCAAATTGTCTGTGGCATTTGAAGGGGTTCCAGGAGGCAGTGAGGACCAGCATCACTTTTCCCCGCTGGCACCTTTGCTGTGGCAGCAAAAGCTGGACGTTTGTCTTTTTTGCTCCAAACACCGCCGAAAGTGAAAAAAGGTGATTTTGAGGATAGAGTCTGCAGGAAAGCAGAGAGGGCTAAATTGTCTGGGGCATTTGAAGGGGTTCCAGGAGGCAGTGAGGACCAGCATCACTTTTCCCCGCTGGCACCTTTGCTGTGGCAGCAAAAGCTGGACGTTTGTCTTTTTTGCTCCGGAGGCTGCCGAGAGTGAAAAAAGGTGCTTTTGAGGATAGAGTCTGCAGGAAAGCAGAGAGGGCCAAATTGTCTGGGGCATTTGAAGGGGTTCCAGGAGGCAGTGAGGACCAGCATCACTTTTCCCCGCTGGCACCTTTGCTGTGGCAGCAAAAGCTGGACGTTTGTCTTTTTTGCTCCAAACACCGCCGAAAGTGAAAAAAGGTGCTTTTGACGATAGAGTACGCAGTAAAGAAGAGAGTGTGATATTGTAAGAGGCAATTGAAGGGGTTCCAGGAGTCAGTGAGGACCAGCATCACTTTTATCCGCTGGCACTTTTGCTCTGGCAGCAAAATCTGGATGTTTGTCTTCTATTCTCCGGAGGCTGCCGAGACTGTGAAACGGTGCTTTTGACGATAGAGTCTGCAGGAAAGCAGCGAGGGCTAAATTGTCTGGGGCATTTGAAGGGGTTCCAGGAGACAGTGAGGACCAGCATCACTTTTCCCCGCTGGCACCTTTGCTGTGGCAGCAAAAGCTGGACGTTTGTCTTTTTTGCTCCAAACACCGCTCAAAGTGAAGAAAGGTGCTTTTGAGGATAGAGTCTGCAGGAAAGGAGAGAGGGCCAAATTGTCTGGGGCATTTGAAGGGGTTCCAGGAGGCAGTGAGGACCAGCATCACTTTTCCCCGCTGGCACCTTTGCTGTGGCAGCAAAAGCTGGACTTTTGTCTTTTTTGCTCCGGAGGCTGCCGAGAGTGGAAAAAGGTGCTTTTGAGGATAGAGTCTGCAGGAAAGCAGAGAGGGCCAAATTGTCTGGGGCATTTGAAGGGGTTCCAGGAGGCAGTGAGGACCAGCATCACTTTTCCCCGCTGGCACCTTTGCTGTGGCAGCAAAAGCTGGACGTTTGTCTTTTTTGCTCCGGAGGCTGCCGAGAGTGAAAAAAGGTGCTTTTGAGGATAGAGTCTGCAGGCAAGCAGAGAGGGCCAAATTGTCTGGGGCATTTGAAGGGGTTCCAGGAGGCAGTGAGGACCAGCATCACTTTTCCCCGCTGGCACCTTTGCTGTGGCAGCAAAAGCTGGACGTTTGTCTTTTTTGCTCCAAACACCGCCGAAAGTGAAGAAAGGTGCTTTTGAGGATAGAGTCTGCAGGAAAGGAGAGAGGGCTAAATTGTCTGGGGCATTTGAAGGGGTTCCAGGAGGCAGTGAGGACCAGCATCACTTTTCCCCTCTGGCACCTTTGCTGTGGCAGCAAAAGCTGGACGTTTGTCTTTTTTGCTCCAAACACCGCCGAAAGTGAAGAAAGGTGCTTTTGAGGATAGAGTCTGCAGGAAAGGAGAGAGGGCTAAATTGTCTGGGGCATTTGAAGGGGTTCCAGGAGGCAGTGAGGACCAGCATCACTTTTCCCCTCTGGCACCTTTGCTGTGGCAGCAAAAGCTGGACGTTTGTCATTTTAGCTCCAAACACCGCCGAAAGTGAAAAAAGTTGCTTTTGAGGATAGAGTCTGCAGGAAAGCAGAGAGGGCCAAATTGTCTGGGGCATTTGAAGGGGTTCCAGGAGGCAGTGAGGACCAGCATCACTTTTCCCAGCTGGCACCTTTGCTGTGGTAGCAAAAGCTAAACGTTTGTCCTTTTTGCTCCAAACACTGCCGAAAGTGAGAAAAGGTGCTTTTGAGGATAGAGTCTGCAGGAAAGCAGAGAGGGCCAAATTGTCTGGGGCATTTGAAGGGGTTCCAGGAGGCAGTGAGGACCAGCATCACTTTTCCCCGCTGGCACCTTTGCTGTGGCAGCAAAAGCTGGACGTTTGTCTTTTTTGCTCCGGAGGATGCTGAGAGTGAAAAAAGGTGCTTTTGAGGATAGAGTCTGCAGGAAAGCAGAGAGGGCTAAATTGTCTGGGGCATTTGAAGGGGTTCCAGGAGGCAGTGAGGACCAGCATCACTTTTCCCCGCTGGCACCTTTGCTGTGGCAGCAAAAGCTGGACGTTTGTCTTTTTTTGCTCCGGAGGCTGCCGAGAGTGAAAAAAGGTGCTTTTGAGGATAGAGTCTGCAGGAAAGCAGAGAGGGCCAAATTGTCTGGGGCATTTGAAGGGGTTCCAGGAGGCAGTGAGGACCAGCATCACTTTTCCCCGCTGGCACCTTTGCTGTGGCAGCAAAAGATGGACGTATGCCTTTTTTGCTCCAAACACCGCCGAAAGTGAAAAAAGGTGCTTTTGACGATAGAGTACGCAGTAAAGAAGAGAGTGTGATATTGTAAGAGGCAATTGAAGGGGTTCCAGGAGGCAGTGAGGACCAGCATCACTTTTATCCGCTGGCACTTTTGCTCTGGCAGCAAAATCTGGATGTTTGTCTTCTATTCTCCGGAGGCTGCCGAGACTGTGAAACGGTGCTTTTGACGATAGAGTCTGCAGGAAAGCAGCGAGGGCTAAATTGTCTGGGGCATTTGAAGGGGTTCCAGGAGGCAGTGAGGACCAGCATCACTTTTCCCCGCTGGAACCTTTGCTGTGGCAGCAAAAGCTGGACGTTTGTCTTTTTTGCTCCAAACACCGCTCAAAGTGAAGAAAGGTGCTTTTGAGGATCGAGTCTGCAGGAAAGGAGAGAGGGCCAAATTGTCTGGGGCATTTGAAGGGGTTCCAGGAGGCAGTGAGGACCAGCATCACTTTTCCCCGCTGGCACCTTTGCTGTGGCAGCAAAAGCTGGACGTTTGTCTTTTTTGCTCCAAACACCGCCGAAAGTGAAAAAAGGTGCTTTTGAGGATAGAGTCTGCAGGAAAGCAGAGAGGGCTAAATTGTCTGGGGCATTTGAAGGGGTTCCAGGAGGAAGTGAGGACCAGCATCACTTTTCCCCGCTGGCACCTTTGCTGTGGCAGCAAAAGCTGGACGTTTGTCTTTTTTGCTCCAAACACCGCCGAAAGTGAAAAAAGGTCCTTTTGACGATAGCGTCCGCAGGAAAGAAGAGAGGGCTAAATTGTCTAGGGAATTTGAAGGGGTTCCAGGAGGCAGTGAGGACCAGCATCACTTTTCCCCGCTGGCACCTTTGCTGTGGCAGCAAAAGCTGGACGTATGTCTTTTTTGCCCCAAACACCGCCGAAAGTGAAAAAAGGTGCTTTTGACGATAGAGTACGCAGTAAAGAAGAGAGTGTGATATTGTAAGAGGCAATTGAAGGGGTTCCAGGAGGCAGTGAGGACCAGCATCACTTTTATCCGCTGGAACTCTTGCTGTGGCAGCAAAATCTGGATGTTTGTCTTCTATTCTCCGGAGGCTGCCGAGACTGTGAAACGGTGCTTTTGACGATAGAGTCTGCAGGAAAGCAGCGAGGGCTAAATTGTCTGGGGCATTTGAAGGTGTTCCAGGAGGCAGTGAGGACCAGCATCACTTTTCCCCGCTGGCACCTTTGCTGTGGCAGCAAAAGCTGGACGTTTGTCTTTTTTGCTCCAAACACCGCTCAAAGTGAAGAAAGGTGCTTTTGAGGATAGAGTCTGCAGGAAAGGAGAGAGGGCTAAATTGTCTGGGGCATTTCAAGGGGTTCCAGGAGGCAGTGAGGACCAGCATCACTTTTCCCCGCTGGCACCTTTGCTGTGGCAGCAAAAGCTGGACGTTTGTCTTTTTTGCTCCGGAGGCTGCCGAGAGTGAAAAAAGGTGCTTTTGAGGATAGAGTCTGCAGGAAAGCAGAGAGGGCCAAATTGTCTGTGGCATTTGAAGGGGTTCCAGGAGGCAGTGAGGACCAGCATCACTTTTCCCCGCTGGCACCTTTGCTGTGGCAGCAAAAGCTGGACGTTTGTCTTTTTTGCTCCAAACACCGCCGAAAGTGAAAAAAGGTGCTTTTGAGGATAGAGTCTGCAGGAAAGCAGAGAGGGCTAAATTGTCTGGGGCATTTGAAGGGGTTCCAGGAGGCAGTGAGGACCAGCATCACTTTTCCCCGCTGGCACCTTTGCTGTGGCAGCAAAAGCTGGACGTTTGTCTTTTTTGCTCCGGAGGCTGCCGAGAGTGAAAAAAGGTGCTTTTGAGGATAGAGTCTGCAGGAAAGCAGAGAGGGCCAAATTGTCTGGGGCATTTGAAGGGGTTCCAGGAGGCAGTGAGGACCAGCATCACTTTTCCCCGCTGGCACCTTTGCTGTGGCAGCAAAAGCTGGACGTTTGTCTTTTTTGCTCCAAACACCGCCGAAAGTGAAAAAAGGTGCTTTTGAGGATAGAGTCTGCAGGAAAGCAGAGAGGGCTAAATTGTCTGGGGCATTTGAAGGGGTTCCAGGAGGCAGTGAGGACCAGCATCACTTTTCCCCGCTGGCACCTTTGCTGTGGCAGCAAAAGCTGGACGTTTGTCTTTTTTGCTCCGGAGGCTGCCGAGAGTGAAAAAAGGTGCTTTTGAGGATAGAGTCTGCAGGCAAGCAGAGAGGGCCAAATTGTCTGGGGCATTTGAAGGGGTTCCAGGAGGCAGTGAGGACCAGCATCACTTTTCCCCGCTGGCACCTTTGCTGTGGCAGCAAAAGCTGGACGTTTGTCTTTTTTGCTCCAAACACCGCCGAAAGTGAAGAAAGGTGCTTTTGAGGATAGAGTCTGCAGGAAAGGAGAGAGGGCTAAATTGTCTGGGGCATTTGAAGGGGTTCCAGGAGGCAGTGAGGACCAGCATCACTTTTCCCCTCTGGCACCTTTGCTGTGGCAGCAAAAGCTGGACGTTTGTCTTTTTTGCTCTAAACACCGCCGAAAGTGAAGAAAGGTGCTTTTGAGGATAGAGTCTGCAGGAAAGGAGAGAGGGCTAAATTGTCTGGGGCATTTGAAGGGGTTCCAGGAGGCAGTGAGGACCAGCATCACTTTTCCCCTCTGGCACCTTTGCTGTGGCAGCAAAAGCTGGACGTTTGTCATTTTAGCTCCAAACACCGCCGAAAGTGAAAAAAGTTGCTTTTGAGGATAGAGTCTGCAGGAAAGCAGAGAGGGCCAAATTGTCTGGGGCATTTGAAGGGGTTCCAGGAGGCAGTGAGGACCAGCATCACTTTTCCCAGCTGGCACCTTTGCTGTGGTAGCAAAAGCTAACCGTTTGTCCTTTTTGCTCCAAACACTGCCGAAAGTGAGAAAAGGTGCTTTTGAGGATAGAGTCTGCAGGAAAGCAGAGAGGGCCAAATTGTCTGGGGCATTTGAAGGGGTTCCAGGAGGCAGTGAGGACCAGCATCACTTTTCCCCGCTGGCACCTTTGCTGTGGCAGCAAAAGCTGGACGTTTGTCTTTTTTGCTCCGGAGGATGCTGAGAGTGAAAAAAGGTGCTTTTGAGGATAGAGTCTGCAGGAAAGCAGAGAGGGCTAAATTGTCTGGGGCATTTGAAGGGGTTCCAGGAGGCAGTGAGGACCAGCATCACTTTTCCCCGCTGGCACCTTTGCTGTGGCAGCAAAAGCTGGACGTTTGTCTTTTTTGCTCCGGAGGCTGCCGAGAGTGAAAAAAGGTGCTTTTGAGGATAGAGTCTGCAGGAAAGCAGAGAGGGCCAAATTGTCTGGGGCATTTGAAGGGGTTCCAGGAGGCAGTGAGGACCAGCATCACTTTTCCCCGCTGGCACCTTTGCTGTGGCAGCAAAAGATGGACGTATGCCTTTTTTGCTCCAAACACCGCCGAAAGTGAAAAAAGGTGCTTTTGACGATAGAGTACGCAGTAAAGAAGAGAGTGTGATATTGTAAGAGGCAATTGAAGGGGTTCCAGGAGGCAGTGAGGACCAGCATCACTTTTATCCGCTGGCACTTTTGCTCTGGCAGCAAAATCTGGATGTTTGTCTTCTATTCTCCGGAGGCTGCCGAGACTGTGAAACGGTGCTTTTGACGATAGAGTCTGCAGGAAAGCAGCGAGGGCTAAATTGTCTGGGGCATTTGAAGGGGTTCCAGGAGGCAGTGAGGACCAGCATCACTTTTCCCCGCTGGAACCTTTGCTGTGGCAGCAAAAGCTGGACGTTTGTCTTTTTTGCTCCAAACACCGCTCAAAGTGAAGAAAGGTGCTTTTGAGGATAGAGTCTGCAGGAAAGGAGAGAGGGCCAAATTGTCTGGGGCATTTGAAGGGGTTCCAGGAGGCAGTGAGGACCAGCATCACTTTTCCCCGCTGGCACCTTTGCTGTGGCAGCAAAAGCTGGACTTTTGTCTTTTTTGCTCCGGAGGCTGCCGAGAGTGAAAAAAGGTGCTTTTGAGGATAGAGTCTGCAGGAAAGCAGAGAGGGCCAAATTGTCTGGGGCATTTGAAGGGGTTCCAGGAGGCAGTGAGGACCAGCATCACTTTTCCCCGCTGGCACCTTTGCTGTGGCAGCAAAAGCTGGACGTTTGTCTTTTTTGCTCCAAACACCGCCGAAAGTGAAAAAAGGTGCTTTTGAGGATAGAGTCTGCAGGAAAGCAGAGAGGGCTAAATTGTCTGGGGCATTTGAAGGGGTTCCAGGAGGCAGTGAGGACCAGCATCACTTTTCCCCGCTGGCACCTTTGCTGTGGCAGCAAAAGCTGGACGTTTGTCTTTTTTGCTCCGGAGGCTGCCGAGAGTGAAAAAAGGTGCTTTTGAGGATAGAGTCTGCAGGCAAGCAGAGAGGGCCAAATTGTCTGGGGCATTTGAAGGGGTTCCAGGAGGCAGTGAGGACCAGCATCACTTTTCCCCGCTGGCACCTTTGCTGTGGCAGCAAAAGCTGGACGTTTGTCTTTTTTGCTCCAAACACCGCCGAAAGTGAAGAAAGGTGCTTTTGAGGATAGAGTCTGCAGGAAAGGAGAGAGGGCTAAATTGTCTGGGGCATTTGAAGGGGTTCCAGGAGGCAGTGAGGACCAGCATCACTTTTCCCCTCTGGCACCTTTGCTGTGGCAGCAAAAGCTGGACGTTTGTCTTTTTTGCTCTAAACACCGCCGAAAGTGAAGAAAGGTGCTTTTGAGGATAGAGTCTGCAGGAAAGGAGAGAGGGCTAAATTGTCTGGGGCATTTGAAGGGGTTCCAGGAGGCAGTGAGGACCAGCATCACTTTTCCCCTCTGGCACCTTTGCTGTGGCAGCAAAAGCTGGACGTTTGTCATTTTAGCTCCAAACACCGCCGAAAGTGAAAAAAGTTGCTTTTGAGGATAGAGTCTGCAGGAAAGCAGAGAGGGCCAAATTGTCTGGGGCATTTGAAGGGGTTCCAGGAGGCAGTGAGGACCAGCATCACTTTTCCCAGCTGGCACCTTTGCTGTGGTAGCAAAAGCTAACCGTTTGTCCTTTTTGCTCCAAACACTGCCGAAAGTGAGAAAAGGTGCTTTTGAGGATAGAGTCTGCAGGAAAGCAGAGAGGGCCAAATTGTCTGGGGCATTTGAAGGGGTTCCAGGAGGCAGTGAGGACCAGCATCACTTTTCCCCGCTGGCACCTTTGCTGTGGCAGCAAAAGCTGGACGTTTGTCTTTTTTGCTCCGGAGGATGCTGAGAGTGAAAAAAGGTGCTTTTGAGGATAGAGTCTGCAGGAAAGCAGAGAGGGCTAAATTGTCTGGGGCATTTGAAGGGGTTCCAGGAGGCAGTGAGGACCAGCATCACTTTTCCCCGCTGGCACCTTTGCTGTGGCAGCAAAAGCTGGACGTTTGTCTTTTTTGCTCCGGAGGCTGCCGAGAGTGAAAAAAGGTGCTTTTGAGGATAGAGTCTGCAGGAAAGCAGAGAGGGCCAAATTATCTGGGGCATTTGAAGGGGTTCCAGGAGGCAGTGAGGACCAGCATCACTTTTCCCCGCTGGCACCTTTGCTGTGGCAGCAAACGATGGACGTATGCCTTTTTTGCTCCAAACACCGCCGAAAGTGAAAAAAGGTGCTTTTGACGATAGAGTACGCAGTAAAGAAGAGAGTGTGATATTGTAAGAGGCAATTGAAGGGGTTCCAGGAGGCAGTGAGGACCAGCATCACTTTTATCCGCTGGCACTTTTGCTCTGGCAGCAAAATCTGGATGTTTGTCTTCTATTCTCCGGAGGCTGCCGAGACTGTGAAACGGTGCTTTTGACGATAGAGTCTGCAGGAAAGCAGCGAGGGCTAAATTGTCTGGGGCATTTGAAGGGGTTCCAGGAGGCAGTGAGGACCAGCATCACTTTTCCCCGCTGGAACCTTTGCTGTGGCAGCAAAAGCTGGACGTTTGTCTTTTTTGCTCCAAACACCGCTCAAAGTGAAGAAAGGTGCTTTTGAGGATAGAGTCTGCAGGAAAGGAGAGAGGGCCAAATTGTCTGGGGCATTTGAAGGGGTTCCAGGAGGCAGTGAGGACCAGCATCACTTTTCCCCGCTGGCACCTTTGCTGTGGCAGCAAAAGCTGGACGTTTGTCTTTTTTGCTCCAAACACCGCCGAAAGTGAAGAAAGGTGCTTTTGAGGATAGAGTCTGCAGGAAAGGAGAGAGGGCTAAATTGTCTGGGGCATTTGAAGGGTTTCCAGGAGGCAGTGAGGACCAGCATCACTTTTCCCCTCTGGCACCTTTGCTGTGGCAGCAAAAGCTGGACGTTTGTCTTTTTTGCTCTAAACACCGCCGAAAGTGAAGAAAGGTGCTTTTGAGGATAGAGTCTGCAGGAAAGGAGAGAGGGCTAAATTGTCTGGGGCATTTGAAGGGGTTCCAGGAGGCAGTGAGGACCAGCATCACTTTTCCCCTCTGGCACCTTTGCTGTGGCAGCAAAAGCTGGACGTTTGTCATTTTAGCTCCAAACACCGCCGAAAGTGAAAAAAGTTGCTTTTGAGGACAGAGTCTGCAGGAAAGCAGAGAGGGCCAAATTGTCTGGGGCATTTGAAGGGGTTCCAGGAGGCAGTGAGGACCAGCATCACTTTTCCCAGCTGGCACCTTTGCTGTGGTAGCAAAAGCTAAACGTTTGTCCTTTTTGCTCCAAACACTGCCGAAAGTGAGAAAAGGTGCTTTTGAGGATAGAGTCTGCAGGAAAGCAGAGAGGGCCAAATTGTCTGGGGCATTTGAAGGGGTTCCAGGAGGCAGTGAGGACCAGCATCACTTTTCCCCGCTGGCACCTTTGCTGTGGCAGCAAAAGCTGGACATTTGTCTTTTTTGCTCCAAACACCGCCGAAAGTGAAAAAAGGTGCTTTTGACGATAGAGTACGCAGTAAAGAAGAGAGTGTGATATTGTAAGAGGCAATTGAAGGGGTTCCAGGAGTCAGTGAGGACCAGCATCACTTTTATCCGCTGGCAGTTTTGCTCTGGCAGCAAAATCTGGATGTTTGTCTTCTATTCTCCGGAGGCTGCCGAGACTGTGAAACGGTGCTTTTGACGATAGAGTCTGCAGGAAAGCAGCGAGGGCTAAATTGTCTGGGGCATTTGAAGGTGTTCCAGGAGGCAGTGAGGACCAGCATCACTTTTCCCCGCTGGCACCTTTGCTGTGGCAGCAAAAGCTGGACGTTTGTCTTTTTTGCTCCAAACACCGCTCAAAGTGAAGAAAGGTGCTTTTGAGGATAGAGTCTGCAGGAAAGGAGAGAGGGCCAAATTGTCTGGGGCATTTGAAGGGGTTCCAGGAGGCAGTGAGGACCAGCATCACTTTTCCCCGCTGGCACCTTTGCTGTGGCAGCAAAAGCTGGACTTTTGTCTTTTTTGCTCCGGAGGCTGCCGAGAGTGAAAAAAGGTGCTTTTGAGGATAGAGTCTGCAGGAAAGCAGAGAGGGCCAAATTGTCTGGGGCATTTGAAGGGGTTCCAGGAGGCAGTGAGGACCAGCATCACTTTTCCCCGCTGGCACCTTTGCTGTGGCAGCAAAAGCTGGACGTTTGTCTTTTTTGCTCCAAACACCGCCGAAAGTGAAAAAAGGTGCTTTTGAGGATAGAGTCTGCAGGAAAGCAGAGAGGGCTAAATTGTCTGGGGCATTTGAAGGGGTTCCAGGAGGCAGTGAGGACCAGCATCACTTTTCCCCGCTGGCACCTTTGCTGTGGCAGCAAAAGCTGGACGTTTGTCTTTTTTGCTCCGGAGGCTGCCGAGAGTGAAAAAAGGTGCTTTTGAGGATAGAGTCTGCAGGCAAGCAGAGAGGGCCAAATTGTCTGGGGCATTTGAAGGGGTTCCAGGAGGCAGTGAGGACCAGCATCACTTTTCCCCGCTGGCACCTTTGCTGTGGCAGCAAAAGCTGGACGTTTGTCTTTTTTGCTCCAAACACCGCCGAAAGTGAAGAAAGGTGCTTTTGAGGATAGAGTCTGCAGGAAAGGAGAGAGGGCTAAATTGTCTGGGGCATTTGAAGGGGTTCCAGGAGGCAGTGAGGACCAGCATCACTTTTCCCCTCTGGCACCTTTGCTGTGGCAGCAAAAGCTGGACGTTTGTCTTTTTTGCTCCAAACACCGCCGAAAGTGAAAAAAGGTGCTTTTGAGGATAGAGTCTGCAGGAAAGCAGAGAGGGCTAAATTGTCTGGGGCATTTGAAGGGTTTCCAGGAGGCAGTGAGGACCAGCATCACTTTTCCCCTCTGGCACCTTTGCTGTGGCAGCAAAAGCTGGACGTTTGTCTTTTTTGCTCTAAACACCGCCGAAAGTGAAGAAAGGTGCTTTTGAGGATAGAGTCTGCAGGAAAGGAGAGAGGGCTAAATTGTCTGGGGCATTTGAAGGGGTTCCAGGAGGCAGTGAGGACCAGCATCACTTTTCCCCGCTGGCACCTTTGCTGTGGCAGCAAAAGCTGGACGTTTGTCATTTTAGCTCCAAACACCGCCGAAAGTGAAAAAAGTTGCTTTTGAGGACAGAGTCTGCAGGAAAGCAGAGAGGGCCAAATTGTCTGGGGCATTTGAAGGGGTTCCAGGAGGCAGTGAGGACCAGCATCACTTTTCCCAGCTGGCACCTTTGCTGTGGTAGCAAAAGCTAAACGTTTGTCCTTTTTGCTCCAAACACTGCCGAAAGTGAGAAAAGGTGCTTTTGAGGATAGAGTCTGCAGGAAAGCAGAGAGGGCCAAATTGTCTGGGGCATTTGAAGGGGTTCCAGGAGGCAGTGAGGACCAGCATCACTTTTCCCCGCTGGCACCTTTGCTGTGGCAGCAAAAGCTGGACATTTGTCTTTTTTGCTCCAAACACCGCCGAAAGTGAAAAAAGGTCCTTTTGAGGATAGAGTCTGCAGGAAAGCAGAGAGGGCTAAATTGTCTGGGGCATTTGAAGGGGTTCCAGGAGGCAGTGAGGACCAGCATCACTTTTCCCGCTGGCACCTTTGCTGTGGCAGCAAAAGCTGGACGTTTGTCTTTTTTGCTCCGGAGGCTGCCGAGAGTGAAAAAAGGTGCTTTTGAGGATAGAGTCTGCAGGAAAGCAGAGAGGGCCAAATTGTCTGGGGCATTTGAAGGGGTTCCAGGAGGCAGTGAGGACCAGCATCACTTTTCCCCGCTGGCACCTTTGCTGTGGCAGCAAAAGATGGACGTATGCCTTTTTTGCTCCAAACACCGCCGAAAGTGAAAAAAGGTGCTTTTGACGATAGAGTACGCAGTAAAGAAGAGAGTGTGATATTGTAAGAGGCAATTGAAGGGGTTCCAGGAGGCAGTGAGGACCAGCATCACTTTTATCCGCTGGCACTTTTGCTCTGGCAGCAAAATCTGGATGTTTGTCTTCTATTCTCCGGAGGCTGCCGAGACTGTGAAACAGTGCTTTTGACGATAGAGTCTGCAGGAAAGCAGCGAGGGCTAAATTGTCTGGGGCATTTGAAGGGGTTCCAGGAGGCAGTGAGGACCAGCATCACTTTTCCCCGCTGGAACCTTTGCTGTGGCAGCAAAAGCTGGACGTTTGTCTTTTTTGCTCCAAACACCGCTCAAAGTGAAGAAAGGTGCTTTTGAGGATAGAGTCTGCAGGAAAGGAGAGAGGGCCAAATTGTCTGGGGCATTTGAAGGGGTTCCAGGAGGCAGTGAGGACCAGCATCACTTTTCCCCGCTGGCACCTTTGCTGTGGCAGCAAAAGCTGGACGTTTGTCTTTTTGCTCCGGAGGCTGCCGAGAGTGAAAAAAGGTGCTTTTGAGGATAGAGTCTGCAGAAAAGCAGAGAGGGCCAAATTGTCTGGGGCATTTGAAGGGGTTCCAGGAGGCAGTGAGGACCAGCATCACTTTTCCCCGCTGGCACCTTTGCTGTGGCAGCAAAAGCTGGACGTTTGTCTTTTTTGCTCCAAACACAGCCTAAAGTCAAAAAAGGTGCTTTTGAGGACAGAATCTGCAGAAAGCAGAGAGGGTGAAATTGTCTGGGGCATTTGAAGGGGTTCCAGGAGGCAGTGAGGACCAGCATCACTTTTCCCCTCTGGCACCTTTGCTGTGGCAGCAAAAGGTGGACGTTTGTCTTTTTAGCTCCAAACACCGCCGAAAGTGAAAAAAGTTGCTTTTGAGGATAGAGTCTGCAGGAAAGCAGAGAGGGCCAAATTGTCTGGGGCATTTGAAGGGGTTCCAGGAGGCAGTGAGGACCAGCATCACTTTTCCTCGCTGGCACCTTTGCTGTGGCAGCAAAAGCTGGACGTTTGTCTTTTTTGCTCCAAACACCGCCGAAAGTGAAAAAAGGTGCTTTTGAGGATAGAGTCCGCAGGAAAGCAGAGAGGGCTAAATTGTATGGGGCATTTGAAGGGGTTCCTGGAGGCAGTGAGGACCAGCATCACTTTTCCCCGCTGGCACCTTTGCTGTGGCAGCAAAAGCTGGACGTTTGTCTTTTTTGCTCCAAACACCGCCGAAAGTGAAAAAAGGTCCTTTTGACGATAGCGTCCGCAGGAAAGAAGAGAGGGCTAAATTGTCTAGGGCATTTGAAGGGGTTCCACGAGGCAGTGAGGACCAGCATCACTTTTCCCCGCTGGCACCTTTGCTGTGGCAGCAAAAGATGGACGTATGTCTTTTTTGCTCCAAACACCGCCGAAAGTGAAAAAAGGTGCTTTTGACGATAGAGTACGCAGTAAAGAAGAGAGTGTGATATTGTAAGAGGCAATTGAAGGGGTTCCAGGAGGCAGTGAGGACCAGCATCACTTTTATCCGCTGGCAGTTTTGCTCTGGCAGCAAAATCTGGATGTTTGTCTTCTATTCTCCGGAGGCTGCCGAGACTGTGAAACGGTGCTTTTGAGGATAGAGTCTGCAGGAAAGGAGAGAGGGCTAAATTGTCTGGGGCATTTGAAGGGGTTCCAGGAGACAGTGAGGACCAGCATCACTTTTCCCCGCTGGCACCTTTGCTGTGGCAGCAAAAGCTGGACTTTTGTCTTTTTTGCTCCGGAGGCTGCCGAGCGTGAAAAAAGGTGCTTTTGAGGATAGAGTCTGCAGGAAAGCAGAGAGGGCCAAATTGTCTGGGGCATTTGAAGGGGTTCCAGGAGGCAGTGAGGACCAGCATCACTTTTCCCCGCTGGCACCTTTGCTGTGGCAGCAAAAGCTGGACGTTTGTCTTTTTTGCTCCAAACACCGCCGAAAGTGAAAAAAGGTGCTTTTGAGGATAGAGTCTGCAGGAAAGCAGAGAGGGCTAAATTGTCTGGGGCATTTGAAGGGTTTCCAGGAGGCAGTGAGGACCAGCATCACTTTTCCCCTCTGGCACCTTTGCTGTGGCAGCAAAAGCTGGACGTTTGTCTTTTTTGCTCTAAACACCGCCGAAAGTGAAGAAAGGTGCTTTTGAGGATAGAGTCTGCAGGAAAGGAGAGAGGGCTAAATTGTCTGGGGCATTTGAAGGGGTTCCAGGAGGCAGTGAGGACCAGCATCACTTTTCCCCTCTGGCACCTTTGCTGTGGCAGCAAAAGCTGGACGTTTGTCATTTTAGCTCCAAACACCGCCGAAAGTGAAAAAAGTTGCTTTTGAGGACAGAGTCTGCAGGAAAGCAGAGAGGGCCAAATTGTCTGGGGCATTTGAAGGGGTTCCAGGAGGCAGTGAGGACCAGCATCACTTTTCCCAGCTGGCACCTTTGCTGTGGTAGCAAAAGCTAAACGTTTGTCCTTTTTGCTCCAAACACTGCCGAAAGTGAGAAAAGGTGCTTTTGAGGATAGAGTCTGCAGGAAAGCAGAGAGGGCCAAATTGTCTGGGGCATTTGAAGGGGTTCCAGGAGGCAGTGAGGACCAGCATCACTTTTCCCCGCTGGCACCTTTGCTGTGGCAGCAAAAGCTGGACATTTGTCTTTTTTGCTCCAAACACCGCCGAAAGTGAAAAAAGGTCCTTTTGAGGATAGAGTCTGCAGGAAAGCAGAGAGGGCTAAATTGTCTGGGGCATTTGAAGGGGTTCCAGGAGGCAGTGAGGACCAGCATCACTTTTCCCCGCTGGCACCTTTGCTGTGGCAGCAAAAGCTGGACGTTTGTCTTTTTTGCTCCGGAGGCTGCCGAGAGTGAAAAAAGGTGCTTTTGAGGATAGAGTCTGCAGGAAAGCAGAGAGGGCCAAATTGTCTGGGGCATTTGAAGGGGTTCCAGGAGGCAGTGAGGACCAGCATCACTTTTCCCCGCTGGCACCTTTGCTGTGGCAGCAAAAGATGGACGTATGCCTTTTTTGCTCCAAACACCGCCGAAAGTGAAAAAAGGTGCTTTTGACGATAGAGTACGCAGTAAAGAAGAGAGTGTGATATTGTAAGAGGCAATTGAAGGGGTTCCAGGAGGCAGTGAGGACCAGCATCACTTTTATCCGCTGGCACTTTTGCTCTGGCAGCAAAATCTGGATGTTTGTCTTCTATTCTCCGGAGGCTGCCGAGACTGTGAAACGGTGCTTTTGACGATAGAGTCTGCAGGAAAGCAGCGAGGGCTAAATTGTCTGGGGCATTTGAAGGGGTTCCAGGAGGCAGTGAGGACCAGCATCACTTTTCCCCGCTGGAACCTTTGCTGTGGCAGCAAAAGCTGGACGTTTGTCTTTTTTGCTCCAAACACCGCTCAAAGTGAAGAAAGGTGCTTTTGAGGATCGAGTCTGCAGGAAAGGAGAGAGGGCCAAATTGTCTGGGGCATTTGAAGGGGTTCCAGGAGGCAGTGAGGACCAGCATCACTTTTCCCCGCTGGCACCTTTGCTGTGGCAGCAAAAGCTGGACGTTTGTCTTTTTTGCTCCGGAGGCTGCCGAGAGTGAAAAAAGGTGCTTTTGAGGATAGAGTCTGCAGAAAAGAAGAGAGGGCCAAATTGTCTGGGGCATTTGAAGGGGTTCCAGGAGGCAGTGAGGACCAGCATCACTTTTCCCCGCTGGCACCTTTGCTGTGGCAGCAAAAGCTGGACGTTTGTCTTTTTTGCTCCAAACACAGCCTAAAGTCAAAAAAGGTGCTTTTGAGGACAGAATCTGCAGAAAGCAGAGAGGGTGAAATTGTCTGGGGCATTTGAAGGGGTTCCAGGAGGCAGTGAGGACCAGCATCACTTTTCCCCTCTGGCACCTTTGCTGTGGCAGCAAAAGCTGGACGTTTGTCTTTTTAGCTCCAAACACCGCCGAAAGTGAAAAAAGTTGCTTTTGAGGATAGAGTCTGCAGGAAAGCAGAGAGGGCCAAATTGTCTGGGGCATTTGAAGGGGTTCCAGGAGGCAGTGAGGACCAGCATCACTTTTCCTCGCTGGCACCTTTGCTGTGGCAGCAAAAGCTGGACGTTTGTCTTTTTTGCTCCAAACACCGCCGAAAGTGAAAAAAGGTGCTTTTGAGGATAGAGTCCGCAGGAAAGCAGAGAGGGCTAAATTGTATGGGGCATTTGAAGGGGTTCCTGGAGGCAGTGAGGACCAGCATCACTTTTCCCCGCTGGCACCTTTGCTGTGGCAGCAAAAGCTGGACGTTTGTCTTTTTTGCTCCAAACACCGCCGAAAGTGAAAAAAGGTCCTTTTGACGATAGCGTCCGCAGGAAAGAAGAGAGGGCTAAATTGTCTAGGGCATTTGAAGGGGTTCCACGAGGCAGTGAGGACCAGCATCACTTTTCCACGCTGGCACCTTTGCTGTGGCAGCAAAAGATGGACGTATGTCTTTTTTGCTCCAAACACCGCCGAAAGTGAAAAAAGGTGCTTTTGACGATAGAGTACGCAGTAAAGAAGAGAGTGTGATATTGTAAGAGGCAATTGAAGGGGTTCCAGGAGGCAGTGAGGACCAGCATCACTTTTATCCGCTGGCAGTTTTGCTCTGGCAGCAAAATCTGGATGTTTGTCTTCTATTCTCCGGAGGCTGCCGAGACTGTGAAACGGTGCTTTTGAGGATAGAGTCTGCAGGAAAGGAGAGAGGGCTAAATTGTCTGGGGCATTTGAAGGGGTTCCAGGAGGCAGTGAGGACCAGCATCACTTTTCCCCGCTGGCACCTTTGCTGTGGCAGCAAAAGCTGGACGTTTGTCTTTTTTGCTCCGGAGGCTGCCGAGCGTGAAAAAAGGTGCTTTTGAGGATAGAGTCTGCAGGAAAGCAGAGAGGGCCAAATTGTCTGGGGCATTTGAAGGGGTTCCAGGAGGCAGTGAGGACCAGCATCACTTTTCCCCGCTGGCACCTTTGCTGTGGCAGCAAAAGCTGGACGTTTGTCTTTTTTGCTCCAAACACCGCCGAAAGTGAAAAAAGGTGCTTTTGAGGATAGAGTCTGCAGGAAAGCAGAGAGGGCTAAATTGTCTGGGGCATTTGAAGGGGTTCCAGGAGGCAGTGAGGACCAGCATCACTTTTCCCCGCTGGCACCTTTGCTGTGGCAGCAAAAGCTGGACGTATGTCTTTTTTGCTCCAAACACCGCCGAAAGTGAAAAAAGGTCCTTTTGACGATAGCGTCCGCAGGAAAGAAGAGAGGGCTAAATTGTCTGGGGCATTTGAAGGGGTTCCAGGAGGCAGTGAGGACCAGCATGACTTTTCCCCGCTGGCACCTTTGCTGTGGCAGCAAAAGCTGGACGTATGTCTTTTTTGCCCCAAACACCGCCGAAAGTGAAAAAAGGTGCTTTTGACGATAGAGTACGCAGTAAAGAAGAGAGTGTGATATTGTAAGAGGCAATTGAAGGGGTTCCAGGAGGCAGTGAGGACCAGCATCACTTTTATCCGCTGGCAGTTTTGCTCTGGCAGCAAAATCTGGATGTTTGTCTTCTATTCTCCGGAGGCTGCCGAGACTGTGAAACGGTGCTTTTGACGATAGAGTCTGCAGGAAAGCAGAGAGGGCGAAATTGTCTGGGGCATTTGAAGGGGTTCCAGGAGGCAGTGAGGACCAGCATCACTTTTCCCCGCTGGCACCTTTGCTGTGGCAGCAAAAGCTGGACGTTTGTCTTTTTTGCTCCAAACACCGCCAAAATTGAAGAAAGGTGCTTTTGAGGATAGAGTCTGCAGGAAAGGAGAGAGGGCTAAATTGTCTGGGGCATTTGAAGGGGTTCCAGGAGGCAGTGAGGACCAGCATCACTTTTCCCCGCTGGCACCTTTGCTGTGGCAGCAAAAGCTGGACGTTTGTCTTTTTTGCTCCAAACACAGCCTAAAGTCAAAAAAGTTGCTTTTGAGGACAGAGTCTGCAGAAAGCAGAGAGGGTGAAATTGTCTGGGGCATTTGAAGGGGTTCCAGGAGGCAGTGAGGACCAGCATCACTTTTCCCCTCTGGCACCTTTGCTGTGGCAGCAAAAGCTGGACGTTTGTCTTTTTAGCTCCAAACACCGCCGAAAGTGAAAAGAGGTGCTTTTGAGGATAGAGTCTGCAGGAAAGCAGAGAGGGCCAAATTGTCTGGTGCATTTGAAGGGGTTCCAGGAGGCAGTGAGGACCAGCATCACTTTTCCCCGCTGGCACCTTTGCTGTGGAAGCAAAAGCTAAACATTTGTCCTTTTTGCTCCAAACACTGCCGAAAGTGAAAAAAGGTGCTTTTGAGGATAGAGTCTGCAGGAAAGCAGAGAGGGCCAAATTGTCTGGGGCATTTGAAGGGGTTCCAGGAGGCAGTGAGGACCAGCATCACTTTTCCCCGCTGGCACCTTTGCTGTGGCAGCAAAAGCTGGACGTTTGTCTTTTTTGCTCCGGAGGCTGCCGAGAGTGGAAAAAGGTGCTTTTGAGGATAGAGTCTGCAGGAAAGCAGAGAGGGCCAAATTGTCTGGGGCATTTGAAGGGGTTCCAGGAGGCAGTGAGGACCAGCATCACTTTTCCCCGCTGGCACCTTTGCTGTGGCAGCAAAAGCTGGACGTTTGTCTTTTTTGCTCCAAACACCGCCGAAAGTGAAAAAAGGTCCCTTTGAGGATAGAGTCTGCAGGAAAGCAGAGAGGGCTAAATTGTCTGGGGCATTTGAAGGGGTTCCAGGAGGCAGTGAGGACCAGCATCACTTTTCCCCACTGGCACCTTTGCTGTGGCAGCAAAAGCTGGACGTTTTTCTTTTTTGCTCCGGAGGCTGCCGAGAGTGAAAAAAGGTGCTTTTGAGGATAGAGTCTGCAGGAAAGCAGAGAGGGCCAAATTGTCTGGGGCATTTGAAGGGGTTCCAGGAGGCAGTGAGGACCAGCATCACTTTTCCCCGCTGGCACCTTTGCTGTGGCAGCAAAAGCTGGACGTTTGTCTTTTTTGCTCCAAACACCGCCGAAAGTGAAAAAAGGTGCTTTTGAGGATAGAGTCTGCAGGAAAGCAGAGAGGGCTAAATTGTCTGGGGCATTTGAAGGGGTTCCAGGAGGAAGTGAGGACCAGCATCACTTTTCCCCGCTGGCACCTTTGCTGTGGCAGCAAAAGCTGGACGTTTGTCTTTTTTGCTCCAAACACCGCCGAAAGTGAAAAAAGGTCCTTTTGACGATAGCGTCCGCAGGAAAGAAGAGAGGGCTAAATTGTCTAGGGAATTTGAAGGGGTTCCAGGAGGCAGTGAGGACCAGCATCACTTTTCCCCGCTGGCACCTTTGCTGTGGCAGCAAAAGCTGGACGTATGTCTTTTTTGCCCCAAACACCGCCGAAATTGAAAAAAGGTGCTTTTGACGATAGAGTACGCAGTAAAGAAGAGAGTGTGATATTGTAAGAGGCAATTGAAGGGGTTCCAGGAGGCAGTGAGGACCAGCATCACTTTTATCCGCTGGAACTCTTGCTGTGGCAGCAAAATCTGGATGTTTGTCTTCTATTCTCCGGAGGCTGCCGAGACTGTGAAACGGTGCTTTTGACGACAGAGTCTGCAGGAAAGCAGCGAGGGCTAAATTGTCTGGGGCATTTGAAGGTGTTCCAGGAGGCAGTGAGGACCAGCATCACTTTTCCCCGCTGGCACCTTTGCTGTGGCAGCAAAAGCTGGACGTTTGTCTTTTTTGCTCCAAACACCGCCGAAAGTGAAAAAAGGTGCTTTTGAGGATAGAGTCTGCAGGAAAGCAGAGAGGGCTAAATTGTCTGGGGCATTTGAAGGGGTTCCAGGAGGCAGTGAGGACCAGCATCACTTTTCCCCGCTGGCACCTTTGCTGTGGCAGCAAAAGCTGGACGTTTGTCTTTTTTGCTCCGGAGGCTGCCGAGAGTGAAAAAAGGTGCTTTTGAGGATAGAGTCTGCAGGAAAGCAGAGAGGGCCAAATTGTCTGGGGCATTTGAAGGGGTTCCAGGAGGCAGTGAGGACCAGCATCACTTTTCCCCGCTGGCACCTTTGCTGTGGCAGCAAAAGCTGGACGTTTGTCTTTTTTGCTCCAAACACCGCCGAAAGTGAAAAAAGGTGCTTTTGACGATAGAGTACGCAGTAAAGAAGAGAGTGTGATATTGTAAGAGGCAATTGAAGGGGTTCCAGGAGGCAGTGAGGACCAGCATCACTTTTATCCGCTGGCAGTTTTGCTCTGGCAGCAAAATCTGGATGTTTGTCTTTTTTGCTCCGGAGGCTGCCGAGACTGTGAAACGGTGCTTTTGACGATAGAGTCTGCAGGAAAGCATCGAGGGCTAAATTGTCTGGGGCATTTGAAGGTGTTCCAGGAGGCAGTGAGGACCAGCATCACTTTTCCCCGCTGGCACCTTTGCTGTGGCAGCAAAAGCTGGACGTTTGTCTTTTTTGCTCCAAACACCGCTCAAAGTGAAGAAAGGTGCTTTTGAGGATAGAGTCTGCAGGAAAGGAGAGAGGGCCAAATTGTCTGGGGCATTTGAAGGGGTTCCAGGAGGCAGTGAGGACCAGCATCACTTTTCCCCGCTGGCACCTTTGCTGTGGCAGCAAAAGCTGGACTTTTGTCTTTTTTGCTCCGGAGGCTGCCGAGAGTGAAAAAAGGTGCTTTTGAGGATAGAGTCTGCAGGAAAGCAGAGAGGGCCAAATTGTCTGGGGCATTTGAAGGGGTTCCAGGAGGCAGTGAGGACCAGCATCACTTTTCCCCGCTGGCACCTTTGCTGTGGAAGCAAAAGCTAAACATTTGTCCTTTTTGCTCCAAACACTGCCGAAAGTGAAAAAAGGTGCTTTTGAGGATAGAGTCTGCAGGAAAGCAGAGAGGGCCAAATTGTCTGGGGCATTTGAAGGGGTTCCAGGAGGCAGTGAGGACCAGCATCACTTTTCCCCGCTGGCACCTTTGCTGTGGCAGCAAAAGCTGGACGTTTGTCTTTTTTGCTCCGGAGGCTGCCGAGAGTGGAAAAAGGTGCTTTTGAGGATAGAGTCTGCAGGAAAGCAGAGAGGGCCAAATTGTCTGGGGCATTTGAAGGGGTTCCAGGAGGCAGTGAGGACCAGCATCACTTTTCCCCGCTGGCACCTTTGCTGTGGCAGCAAAAGCTGGACGTTTGTCTTTTTTGCTCCAAACACCGCCGAAAGTGAAAAAAGGTCCCTTTGAGGATAGAGTCTGCAGGAAAGCAGAGAGGGCTAAATTGTCTGGGGCATTTGAAGGGGTTCCAGGAGGCAGTGAGGACCAGCATCACTTTTCCCCACTGGCACCTTTGCTGTGGCAGCAAAAGCTGGACGTTTTTCTTTTTTGCTCCGGAGGCTGCCGAGAGTGAAAAAAGGTGCTTTTGAGGATAGAGTCTGCAGGAAAGCAGAGAGGGCCAAATTGTCTGGGGCATTTGAAGGGGTTCCAGGAGGCAGTGAGGACCAGCATCACTTTTCCCCGCTGGCACCTTTGCTGTGGCAGCAAAAGCTGGACGTTTGTCTTTTTTGCTCCAAACACCGCCGAAAGTGAAAAAAGGTGCTTTTGAGGATAGAGTCTGCAGGAAAGCAGAGAGGGCTAAATTGTCTGGGGCATTTGAAGGGGTTCCAGGAGGAAGTGAGGACCAGCATCACTTTTCCCCGCTGGCACCTTTGCTGTGGCAGCAAAAGCTGGACGTTTGTCTTTTTTGCTCCAAACACCGCCGAAAGTGAAAAAAGGTCCTTTTGACGATAGCGTCCGCAGGAAAGAAGAGAGGGCTAAATTGTCTAGGGAATTTGAAGGGGTTCCAGGAGGCAGTGAGGACCAGCATCACTTTTCCCCGCTGGCACCTTTGCTGTGGCAGCAAAAGCTGGACGTATGTCTTTTTTGCCCCAAACACCGCCGAAATTGAAAAAAGGTGCTTTTGACGATAGAGTACGCAGTAAAGAAGAGAGTGTGATATTGTAAGAGGCAATTGAAGGGGTTCCAGGAGGCAGTGAGGACCAGCATCACTTTTATCCGCTGGAACTCTTGCTGTGGCAGCAAAATCTGGATGTTTGTCTTCTATTCTCCGGAGGCTGCCGAGACTGTGAAACGGTGCTTTTGACGACAGAGTCTGCAGGAAAGCAGCGAGGGCTAAATTGTCTGGGGCATTTGAAGGTGTTCCAGGAGGCAGTGAGGACCAGCATCACTTTTCCCCGCTGGCACCTTTGCTGTGGCAGCAAAAGCTGGACGTTTGTCTTTTTTGCTCCAAACACCGCCGAAAGTGAAAAAAGGTGCTTTTGAGGATAGAGTCTGCAGGAAAGCAGAGAGGGCTAAATTGTCTGGGGCATTTGAAGGGGTTCCAGGAGGCAGTGAGGACCAGCATCACTTTTCCCCGCTGGCACCTTTGCTGTGGCAGCAAAAGCTGGACGTTTGTCTTTTTTGCTCCGGAGGCTGCCGAGAGTGAAAAAAGGTGCTTTTGAGGATAGAGTCTGCAGGAAAGCAGAGAGGGCCAAATTGTCTGGGGCATTTGAAGGGGTTCCAGGAGGCAGTGAGGACCAGCATCACTTTTCCCCGCTGGCACCTTTGCTGTGGCAGCAAAAGCTGGACGTTTGTCTTTTTTGCTCCAAACACCGCCGAAAGTGAAAAAAGGTGCTTTTGACGATAGAGTACGCAGTAAAGAAGAGAGTGTGATATTGTAAGAGGCAATTGAAGGGGTTCCAGGAGGCAGTGAGGACCAGCATCACTTTTATCCGCTGGCAGTTTTGCTCTGGCAGCAAAATCTGGATGTTTGTCTTTTTTGCTCCGGAGGCTGCCGAGACTGTGAAACGGTGCTTTTGACGATAGAGTCTGCAGGAAAGCATCGAGGGCTAAATTGTCTGGGGCATTTGAAGGTGTTCCAGGAGGCAGTGAGGACCAGCATCACTTTTTCCCCGCTGGCACCTTTGCTGTGGCAGCAAAGCTGGACTGTTTGTCTTTTTGCTCCAAACACCGCTCAAAGTGAAGAAAGGTGCTTTTGAGGATAGAGTCTGCAGGAAAGGAGAGAGGGCCAAATTGTCTGGGGCATTTGAAGGGGTTCCAGGAGGCAGTGAGGACCAGCATCACTTTTCCCCGCTGGCACCTTTGCTGTGGCAGCAAAAGCTGGACTTTTGTCTTTTTTGCTCCGGAGGCTGCCGAGAGTGAAAAAAGGTGCTTTTGAGGATAGAGTCTGCAGGAAAGCAGAGAGGGCCAAATTGTCTGGGGCATTTTGAAGGGGTTCCAGGAGGCAGTGAGGACCAGCATCACTTTTCCCCGCTGGCACCTTTGCTGTGGCAGCAAAAGCTGGACGTTTGTCTTTTTTGCTCCAAACACCGCCGAAAGTGAAAAAAGGTGCTTTTGAGGATAGAGTCTGCAGGAAAGCAGAGAGGGCTAAATTGTCTGGGGCATTTGAAGGGGTTCCAGGAGGCAGTGAGGACCAGCATCACTTTCCCCGCTGGCACCTTTGCTGTGGCAGCAAAAGCTGGACGTTTGTCTTTTTTGCTCCGGAGGCTGCCGAGAGTGAAAAAAGGTGCTTTTGAGGATAGAGTCTGCAGGCAAGCAGAGAGGGCCAAATTGTCTGGGGCATTTGAAGGGGGGTTCCAGGAGGCAGTGAGGACCAGCATCTTTTCCCCGCTGGAACCTTTGCTGTGGCAGCAAAAGCTGGACGTTTGTCTTTTTTGCTCCAAACACCGCCGAAAGTGAAGAAAGGTGCTTTTGAGGATAGAGTCTGCAGGAAAGGAGAGAGGGCTAAATTGTCTGGGGCATTTGAAGGGGTTCCAGGAGGCAGTGAGGACCAGCATCACTTTTCCCCTCTGGCACCTTTGCTGTGGCAGCAAAAGCTGGACGTTTGTCTTTTTTGCTCCGGAAGCTGCCGAGAGTGAAAAAAGGTGCTTTTGAGGATAGAGTCTGCAGGAAAGCAGAGAGGGCCAAATTGTCTGGGGCATTTGAAGGGGTTCCAGGAGGCAGTGAGGACCAGCATCACTTTTCCCCGCTGGCACCTTTGCTGTGGCAGCAAAAGCTGGACGTTTGTCTTTTTTGCTCCAAACACCGCCGAAAGTGAAGAAAGGTGCTTTTGAGGATAGAGTCTGCAGGAAAGGAGAGAGGGCTAAATTGTCTGGGGCATTTGAAGGGGTTCCAGGAGGCAGTGAGGACCAGCATCACTTTCCCCTCTGGCACCTTTGCTGTGGCAGCAAAAGCTGGACGTTTGTCATTTTAGCTCCAAACACCGCCGAAAGTGAAAAAAGTTGCTTTTGAGGATAGAGTCTGCAGGAAAGCAGAGAGGGCCAAATTGTCTGGGGCATTTGAAGGGGTTCCAGGAGGCAGTGAGGACCAGCATCACTTTTCCCAGCTGGCACCTTTGCTGTGGTAGCAAAAGCTAAACGTTTGTCCTTTTTGCTCCAAACACTGCCGAAAGTGAGAAAAGGTGCTTTTGAGGATAGAGTCTGCAGGAAAGCAGAGAGGGCCAAATTGTCTGGGGCATTTGAAGGGGTTCCAGGAGGCAGTGAGGACCAGCATCACTTTTCCCCGCTGGCACCTTTGCTGTGGCAGCAAAAGCTGGACGTTTGTCTTTTTTGCTCCGGAGGATGCTGAGAGTGAAAAAAGGTGCTTTTGAGGATAGAGTCCTGCAGGAAAGCAGAGAGGGCTAAATTGTCTGGGGCATTTGAAGGGGTTCCAGGAGGCAGTGAGGACCAGCATCACTTTTCCCAGCTGGCACCTTTGCTGTGGTAGCAAAAGCTAAACGTTTGTCCTTTTTGCTCCAAACACTGCCGAAAGTGAGAAAAGGTGCTTTTGAGGATAGAGTCTGCAGGAAAGCAGAGAGGGCCAAATTGTCTGGGGCATTTGAAGGGGTTCCAGGAGGCAGTGAGGACCAGCATCACTTTTCCCCGCTGGCACCTTTGCTGTGGCAGCAAAAGCTGGACATTTGTCTTTTTTGCTCCAAACACCGCCGAAAGTGAAAAAAGGTCCTTTTGAGGATAGAGTCTGCAGGAAAGCAGAGAGGGCTAAATTGTCTGGGGCATTTGAAGGGGTTCCAGGAGGCAGTGAGGACCAGCATCACTTTTCCCCGCTGGCACCTTTGCTGTGGCAGCAAAAGCTGGACGTTTGTCTTTTTTGCTCCGGAGGCTGCCGAGAGTGAAAAAAGGTGCTTTTGAGGATAGAGTCTGAAGGAAAGCAGAGAGGGCCAAATTGTCTGGGGCATTTGAAGGGGTTCCAGGAGGCAGTGAGGACCAGCATCACTTTTCCCCGCTGGCACCTTTGCTGTGGCAGCAAAAGATGGACGTATGCCTTTTTTGCTCCAAACACCGCCGAAAGTGAAAAAAGGTGCTTTTGACGATAGAGTACGCAGTAAAGAAGAGAGTGTGATATTGTAAGAGGCAATTGAAGGGGTTCCAGGAGGCAGTGAGGACCAGCATCACTTTTATCCGCTGGCACTTTTGCTCTGGCAGCAAAATCTGGATGTTTGTCTTCTATTCTCCGGAGGCTGCCGAGACTGTGAAACGGTGCTTTTGACGATAGAGTCTGCAGGAAAGCAGCGAGGGCTAAATTGTCTGGGGCATTTGAAGGGGTTCCAGGAGGCAGTGAGGACCAGCATCACTTTTCCCCGCTGGAACCTTTGCTGTGGCAGCAAAAGCTGGACGTTTGTCTTTTTTGCTCCAAACACCGCTCAAAGTGAAGAAAGGTGCTTTTGAGGATAGAGTCTGCAGGAAAGGAGAGAGGGCCAAATTGTCTGGGGCATTTGAAGGGGTTCCAGGAGGCAGTGAGGACCAGCATCACTTTTCCCCGCTGGCACCTTTGCTGTGGCAGCAAAAGCTGGACGTTTGTCTTTTTTGCTCCGGAGGCTGCCGAGAGTGAAAAAAGGTGCTTTTGAGGATAGAGTCTGCAGGAAAGCAGAGAGGGCCAAATTGTCTGGGGCATTTGAAGGGGTTCCAGGAGGCAGTGAGGACCAGCATCACTTTTCCCCGCTGGCACCTTTGCTGTGGCAGCAAAAGCTGGACGTTTGTCTTTTTTGCTCCAAACACAGCCTAAAGTCAAAAAAGGTGCTTTTGAAGACAGAGTCTGCAGAAAGAAGAGAGGGTGAAATTGTCTGGGGCATTTGAAGGGGTTCCAGGAGGCAGTGAGGACCAGCATCACTTTTCCCCTCTGGCACCTTTGCTGTGGCAGCAAAAGCTGGACGTTTGTCTTTTTAGCTCCAAACACCGCCGAAAGTGAAAAAAGTTGCTTTTGAGGATAGAGTCTGCAGGAAAGCAGAGAGGGCCAAATTGTCTGGGGCATTTGAAGGGGTTCCAGGAGGCAGTGAGGACCAGCATCACTTTTCCTCGCTGGCACCTTTGCTGTGGCAGCAAAAGCTGGACGTTTGTCCTTTTTGGTCCAAACACCGCTGAAAGTGAGAAAAGGTGCTTTTGAGGATAGAGTCTGCAGGAAAGCAGAGAGGGCCAAATTGTCTGGGGCATTTGAAGGGGTTCCAGGAGGCAGTGAGGACCAGCATCACTTTTCCCCGCTGGCACCTTTGCTGTGGCAGCAAAAGCTGGACGTTTTTCTTTTTTGCTCCGGAGGATGCTGAGAGTGAAAAAAGGTGCTTTTGAGGATAGAGTCTGCAGGAAAGCAGAGAGGGCTAAATTGTCTGGGGCATTTGAAGGGGTTCCAGGAGGCAGTGAGGACCAGCATCACTTTTCCCCGCTGGCACCTTTGCTGTGGCAGCAAAAGCTGGACGTTTGTCTTTTTTGCTCCAAACACCGCCGAAAGTGAAAAAAGGTCCCTTTGAGGATAGAGTCTGCAGGAAAGCAGAGAGGGCTAAATTGTCTGGGGCATTTGAAGGGGTTCCAGGAGGCAGTGAGGACCAGCATCACTTTTCCCCGCTGGCACCTTTGCTGTGGCAGCAAAAGCTGGACGTTTGTCTTTTTTGCTCCGGAGGCTGCCAAGAGTGAAAAAAGGTGCTTTTGAGGATAGAGTCTGCAGGAAAGCAGAGAGGGCCAAATTGTCTGGGGCATTTGAAGGGGTTCCAGGAGGCAGTGAGGACCAGCATCACTTTTCCCCGCTGGCACCTTTGCTGTGGCAGCAAAAGCTGGACGTTTGTCTTTTTTGCTCCAAACACCGCCGAAAGTGAAAAAAGGTCCTTTTGACGATAGCGTCCGCAGGAAAGAAGAGAGGGCTAAATTGTCTAGGGCATTTGAAGGGGTTCCAGGAGGCAGTGAGGACCAGCATCACTTTTCCCCGCTGGAACCTTTGCTGTGGCAGCAAAAGATGGACGTATGCCTTTTTTGCTCCAAACACCGCCGAAAGTGAAAAAAGGTGCTTTTGACGATAGAGTACGCAGTAAAGAAGAGAGTGTGATATTGTAAGAGGCAATTGAAGGGGTTCCAGGAGGCAGTGAGGACCAGCATCACTTTTATCCGCTGGCAGTTTTGCTCTGGCAGCAAAATCTGGATGTTTGTCTTTTTTGCTCCGGAGGCTGCCGAGACTGTGAAACGGTGCTTTTGACGATAGAGTCTGCAGGAAAGCATCGAGGGCTAAATTGTCTGGGGCATTTGAAGGTGTTCCAGGAGGCAGTGAGGACCAGCATCACTTTTCCCCGCTGGCACCTTTGCTGTGGCAGCAAAAGCTGGACGTTTGTCTTTTTTGCTCCAAACACCGCTCAAAGTGAAGAAAGGTGCTTTTGAGGATAGAGTCTGCAGGAAAGGAGAGAGGGCCAAATTGTCTGGGGCATTTGAAGGGGTTCCAGGAGGCAGTGAGGACCAGCATCACTTTTCCCCGCTGGCACCTTTGCTGTGGCAGCAAAAGCTGGACTTTTGTCTTTTTTGCTCCGGAGGCTGCCGAGAGTGAAAAAAGGTGCTTTTGAGGATAGAGTCTGCAGGAAAGCAGAGAGGGCCAAATTGTCTGGGGCATTTGAAGGGGTTCCAGGAGGCAGTGAGGACCAGCATCACTTTTCCCCGCTGGCACCTTTGCTGTGGCAGCAAAAGCTGGACGTTTGTCATTTTTGCTCCAAACACCGCCGAAAGTGAAAAAAGGTGCTTTTGAGGATAGAGTCTGCAGGAAAGCAGAGAGGGCTAAATTGTCTGGGGCATTTGAAGGGGTTCCAGGAGGCAGTGAGGACCAGCATCACTTTTCCCCGCTGGCACCTTTGCTGTGGCAGCAAAAGCTGGACGTTTGTCTTTTTTGCTCCGGAGGCTGCCGAGAGTGAAAAAAGGTGCTTTTGAGGATAGAGTCTGCAGGCAAGCAGAGAGGGCCAAATTGTCTGGGGCATTTGAAGGGGTTCCAGGAGGCAGTGAGGACCAGCATCACTTTTCCCCGCTGGCACCTTTGCTGTGGCAGCAAAAGCTGGACGTTTGTCTTTTTTGCTCCAAACACCGCCGAAAGTGAAGAAAGGTGCTTTTGAGGATAGAGTCTGCAGGAAAGGAGAGAGGGCTAAATTGTCTGGGGCATTTGAAGGGGTTCCAGGAGGCAGTGAGGACCAGCATCACTTTTCCCCTCTGGCACCTTTGCTGTGGCAGCAAAAGCTGGACGTTTGTCTTTTTTGCTCCGGAAGCTGCCGAGCGTGAAAAAAGGTGCTTTTGAGGATAGAGTCTGCAGGAAAGCAGAGAGGGCCAAATTGTCTGGGGCATTTGAAGGGGTTCCAGGAGGCAGTGAGGACCAGCATCACTTTTCCCCGCTGGCACCTTTGCTGTGGCAGCAAAAGCTGGACGTTTGTCTTTTTTGCTCCAAACACCGCCGAAAGTGAAGAAAGGTGCTTTTGAGGATAGAGTCTGCAGGAAAGGAGAGAGGGCTAAATTGTCTGGGGCATTTGAAGGGGTTCCAGGAGGCAGTGAGGACCAGCATCACTTTTCCCCTCTGGCACCTTTGCTGTGGCAGCAAAAGCTGGACGTTTGTCATTTTAGCTCCAAACACCGCCGAAAGTGAAAAAAGTTGCTTTTGAGGATAGAGTCTGCAGGAAAGCAGAGAGGGCCAAATTGTCTGGGGCATTTGAAGGGGTTCCAGGAGGCAGTGAGGACCAGCATCACTTTTCCCAGCTGGCACCTTTGCTGTGGTAGCAAAAGCTAAACGTTTGTCCTTTTTGCTCCAAACACTGCCGAAAGTGAGAAAAGGTGCTTTTGAGGATAGAGTCTGCAGGAAAGCAGAGAGAGCCAAATTGTCTGGGGCATTTGAAGGGGTTCCAGGAGGCAGTGAGGACCAGCATCACTTTTCCCCGCTGGCACCTTTGCTGTGGCAGCAAAAGCTGGACTTTTGTCTTTTTTGCTCCGGAGGATGCTGAGAGTGAAAAAAGGTGCTTTTGAGGATAGAGTCTGCAGGAAAGCAGAGAGGGCTAAATTGTCTGGGGCATTTGAAGGGGTTCCAGGAGGCAGTGAGGACCAGCATCACTTTTCCCAGCTGGCACCTTTGCTGTGGTAGCAAAAGCTAAACGTTTGTCCTTTTTGCTCCAAACACTGCCGAAAGTGAGAAAAGGTGCTTTTGAGGATAGAGTCTGCAGGAAAGCAGAGAGGGCCAAATTGTCTGGGGCATTTGAAGGGGTTCCAGGAGGCAGTGAGGACCAGCATCACTTTTATCCGCTGGCAGTTTTGCTCTGGCAGCAAAATCTGGATGTTTGTCTTTTTTGCTCCGGAGGCTGCCGAGACTGTGAAACGGTGCTTTTGACGATAGAGTCTGCAGGAAAGCATCGAGGGCTAAATTGTCTGGGGCATTTGAAGGTGTTCCAGGAGGCAGTGAGGACCAGCATCACTTTTCCCCGCTGGCACCTTTGCTGTGGCAGCAAAAGCTGGACGTTTGTCTTTTTTGCTCCAAACACCGCTCAAAGTGAAGAAAGGTGCTTTTGAGGATAGAGTCTGCAGGAAAGGAGAGAGGGCCAAATTGTCTGGGGCATTTGAAGGGGTTCCAGGAGGCAGTGAGGACCAGCATCACTTTTCCCCGCTGGCACCTTTGCTGTGGCAGCAAAAGCTGGACTTTTGTCTTTTTTGCTCCGGAGGCTGCCGAGAGTGAAAAAAGGTGCTTTTGAGGATAGAGTCTGCAGGCAAGCAGAGAGGGCCAAATTGTCTGGGGCATTTGAAGGGGTTCCAGGAGGCAGTGAGGACCAGCATCACTTTTCCCCGCTGGAACCTTTGCTGTGGCAGCAAAAGCTGGACGTTTGTCTTTTTTGCTCCAAACACCGCCGAAAGTGAAGAAAGGTGCTTTTGAGGATAGAGTCTGCAGGAAAGGAGAGAGGGCTAAATTGTCTGGGGCATTTGAAGGGGTTCCAGGAGGCAGTGAGGACCAGCATCACTTTTCCCCTCTGGCACCTTTGCTGTGGCAGCAAAAGCTGGACGTTTGTCTTTTTTGCTCCGGAAGCTGCCGAGAGTGAAAAAAGGTGCTTTTGAGGATAGAGTCTGCAGGAAAGCAGAGAGGGCCAAATTGTCTGGGGCATTTGAAGGGGTTCCAGGAGGCAGTGAGGACCAGCATCACTTTTCCCCGCTGGCACCTTTGCTGTGGCAGCAAAAGCTGGACGTTTGTCTTTTTTGCTCCAAACACCGCCGAAAGTGAAGAAAGGTGCTTTTGAGGATAGAGTCTGCAGGAAAGGAGAGAGGGCTAAATTGTCTGGGGCATTTGAAGGGGTTCCAGGAGGCAGTGAGGACCAGCATCACTTTTCCCCTCTGGCACCTTTGCTGTGGCAGCAAAAGCTGGACGTTTGTCATTTTAGCTCCAAACACCGCCGAAAGTGAAAAAAGTTGCTTTTGAGGATAGAGTCTGCAGGAAAGCAGAGAGGGCCAAATTGTCTGGGGCATTTGAAGGGGTTCCAGGAGGCAGTGAGGACCAGCATCACTTTTCCCAGCTGGCACCTTTGCTGTGGTAGCAAAAGCTAAACGTTTGTCCTTTTTGCTCCAAACACTGCCGAAAGTGAGAAAAGGTGCTTTTGAGGATAGAGTCTGCAGGAAAGCAGAGAGGGCCAAATTGTCTGGGGCATTTGAAGGGGTTCCAGGAGGCAGTGAGGACCAGCATCACTTTTCCCCGCTGGCACCTTTGCTGTGGCAGCAAAAGCTGGACGTTTGTCTTTTTTGCTCCGGAGGATGCTGAGAGTGAAAAAAGGTGCTTTTGAGGATAGAGTCTGCAGGAAAGCAGAGAGGGCTAAATTGTCTGGGGCATTTGAAGGGGTTCCAGGAGGCAGTGAGGACCAGCATCACTTTTCCCAGCTGGCACCTTTGCTGTGGTAGCAAAAGCTAAACGTTTGTCCTTTTTGCTCCAAACACTGCCGAAAGTGAGAAAAGGTGCTTTTGAGGATAGAGTCTGCAGGAAAGCAGAGAGGGCCAAATTGTCTGGGGCATTTGAAGGGGTTCCAGGAGGCAGTGAGGACCAGCATCACTTTTCCCCGCTGGCACCTTTGCTGTGGCAGCAAAAGCTGGACATTTGTCTTTTTTGCTCCAAACACCGCCGAAAGTGAAAAAAGGTCCTTTTGAGGATAGAGTCTGCAGGAAAGCAGAGAGGGCTAAATTGTCTGGGGCATTTGAAGGGGTTCCAGGAGGCAGTGAGGACCAGCATCACTTTTCCCCGCTGGCACCTTTGCTGTGGCAGCAAAAGCTGGACGTTTGTCTTTTTTGCTCCGGAGGCTGCCGAGAGTGAAAAAAGGTGCTTTTGAGGATAGAGTCTGAAGGAAAGCAGAGAGGGCCAAATTGTCTGGGGCATTTGAAGGGGTTCCAGGAGGCAGTGAGGACCAGCATCACTTTTCCCCGCTGGCACCTTTGCTGTGGCAGCAAAAGATGGACGTATGCCTTTTTTGCTCCAAACACCGCCGAAAGTGAAAAAAGGTGCTTTTGACGATAGAGTACGCAGTAAAGAAGAGAGTGTGATATTGTAAGAGGCAATTGAAGGGGTTCCAGGAGGCAGTGAGGACCAGCATCACTTTTATCCGCTGGCACTTTTGCTCTGGCAGCAAAATCTGGATGTTTGTCTTCTATTCTCCGGAGGCTGCCGAGACTGTGAAACGGTGCTTTTGACGATAGAGTCTGCAGGAAAGCAGCGAGGGCTAAATTGTCTGGGGCATTTGAAGGGGTTCCAGGAGGCAGTGAGGACCAGCATCACTTTTCCCCGCTGGAACCTTTGCTGTGGCAGCAAAAGCTGGACGTTTGTCTTTTTTGCTCCAAACACCGCTCAAAGTGAAGAAAGGTGCTTTTGAGGATAGAGTCTGCAGGAAAGGAGAGAGGGCCAAATTGTCTGGGGCATTTGAAGGGGTTCCAGGAGGCAGTGAGGACCAGCATCACTTTTCCCCGCTGGCACCTTTGCTGTGGCAGCAAAAGCTGGACGTTTGTCTTTTTTGCTCCGGAGGCTGCCGAGAGTGAAAAAAGGTGCTTTTGAGGATAGAGTCTGCAGGAAAGCAGAGAGGGCCAAATTGTCTGGGGCATTTGAAGGGGTTCCAGGAGGCAGTGAGGACCAGCATCACTTTTCCCCGCTGGCACCTTTGCTGTGGCAGCAAAAGCTGGACGTTTGTCTTTTTTGCTCCAAACACAGCCTAAAGTCAAAAAAGGTGCTTTTGAAGACAGAGTCTGCAGAAAGAAGAGAGGGTGAAATTGTCTGGGGCATTTGAAGGGGTTCCAGGAGGCAGTGAGGACCAGCATCACTTTTCCCCTCTGGCACCTTTGCTGTGGCAGCAAAAGCTGGACGTTTGTCTTTTTAGCTCCAAACACCGCCGAAAGTGAAAAAAGTTGCTTTTGAGGATAGAGTCTGCAGGAAAGCAGAGAGGGCCAAATTGTCTGGGGCATTTGAAGGGGTTCCAGGAGGCAGTGAGGACCAGCATCACTTTTCCTCGCTGGCACCTTTGCTGTGGCAGCAAAAGCTGGACGTTTGTCCTTTTTGGTCCAAACACCGCTGAAAGTGAGAAAAGGTGCTTTTGAGGATAGAGTCTGCAGGAAAGCAGAGAGGGCCAAATTGTCTGGGGCATTTGAAGGGGTTCCAGGAGGCAGTGAGGACCAGCATCACTTTTCCCCGCTGGCACCTTTGCTGTGGCAGCAAAAGCTGGACGTTTTTCTTTTTTGCTCCGGAGGATGCTGAGAGTGAAAAAAGGTGCTTTTGAGGATAGAGTCTGCAGGAAAGCAGAGAGGGCTAAATTGTCTGGGGCATTTGAAGGGGTTCCAGGAGGCAGTGAGGACCAGCATCACTTTTCCCCGCTGGCACCTTTGCTGTGGCAGCAAAAGCTGGACGTTTGTCTTTTTTGCTCCAAACACCGCCGAAAGTGAAAAAAGGTCCCTTTGAGGATAGAGTCTGCAGGAAAGCAGAGAGGGCTAAATTGTCTGGGGCATTTGAAGGGGTTCCAGGAGGCAGTGAGGACCAGCATCACTTTTCCCCGCTGGCACCTTTGCTGTGGCAGCAAAAGCTGGACGTTTGTCTTTTTTGCTCCGGAGGCTGCCAAGAGTGAAAAAAGGTGCTTTTGAGGATAGAGTCTGCAGGAAAGCAGAGAGGGCCAAATTGTCTGGGGCATTTGAAGGGGTTCCAGGAGGCAGTGAGGACCAGCATCACTTTTCCCCGCTGGCACCTTTGCTGTGGCAGCAAAAGCTGGACGTTTGTCTTTTTTGCTCCAAACACCGCCGAAAGTGAAAAAAGGTCCTTTTGACGATAGCGTCCGCAGGAAAGAAGAGAGGGCTAAATTGTCTAGGGCATTTGAAGGGGTTCCAGGAGGCAGTGAGGACCAGCATCACTTTTCCCCGCTGGAACCTTTGCTGTGGCAGCAAAAGATGGACGTATGCCTTTTTTGCTCCAAACACCGCCGAAAGTGAAAAAAGGTGCTTTTGACGATAGAGTACGCAGTAAAGAAGAGAGTGTGATATTGTAAGAGGCAATTGAAGGGGTTCCAGGAGGCAGTGAGGACCAGCATCACTTTTATCCGCTGGCAGTTTTGCTCTGGCAGCAAAATCTGGATGTTTGTCTTTTTTGCTCCGGAGGCTGCCGAGACTGTGAAACGGTGCTTTTGACGATAGAGTCTGCAGGAAAGCATCGAGGGCTAAATTGTCTGGGGCATTTGAAGGTGTTCCAGGAGGCAGTGAGGACCAGCATCACTTTTCCCCGCTGGCACCTTTGCTGTGGCAGCAAAAGCTGGACGTTTGTCTTTTTTGCTCCAAACACCGCTCAAAGTGAAGAAAGGTGCTTTTGAGGATAGAGTCTGCAGGAAAGGAGAGAGGGCCAAATTGTCTGGGGCATTTGAAGGGGTTCCAGGAGGCAGTGAGGACCAGCATCACTTTTCCCCGCTGGCACCTTTGCTGTGGCAGCAAAAGCTGGACTTTTGTCTTTTTTGCTCCGGAGGCTGCCGAGAGTGAAAAAAGGTGCTTTTGAGGATAGAGTCTGCAGGAAAGCAGAGAGGGCCAAATTGTCTGGGGCATTTGAAGGGGTTCCAGGAGGCAGTGAGGACCAGCATCACTTTTCCCCGCTGGCACCTTTGCTGTGGCAGCAAAAGCTGGACGTTTGTCATTTTTGCTCCAAACACCGCCGAAAGTGAAAAAAGGTGCTTTTGAGGATAGAGTCTGCAGGAAAGCAGAGAGGGCTAAATTGTCTGGGGCATTTGAAGGGGTTCCAGGAGGCAGTGAGGACCAGCATCACTTTTCCCCGCTGGCACCTTTGCTGTGGCAGCAAAAGCTGGACGTTTGTCTTTTTTGCTCCGGAGGCTGCCGAGAGTGAAAAAAGGTGCTTTTGAGGATAGAGTCTGCAGGCAAGCAGAGAGGGCCAAATTGTCTGGGGCATTTGAAGGGGTTCCAGGAGGCAGTGAGGACCAGCATCACTTTTCCCCGCTGGCACCTTTGCTGTGGCAGCAAAAGCTGGACGTTTGTCTTTTTTGCTCCAAACACCGCCGAAAGTGAAGAAAGGTGCTTTTGAGGATAGAGTCTGCAGGAAAGGAGAGAGGGCTAAATTGTCTGGGGCATTTGAAGGGGTTCCAGGAGGCAGTGAGGACCAGCATCACTTTTCCCCTCTGGCACCTTTGCTGTGGCAGCAAAAGCTGGACGTTTGTCTTTTTTGCTCCGGAAGCTGCCGAGCGTGAAAAAAGGTGCTTTTGAGGATAGAGTCTGCAGGAAAGCAGAGAGGGCCAAATTGTCTGGGGCATTTGAAGGGGTTCCAGGAGGCAGTGAGGACCAGCATCACTTTTCCCCGCTGGCACCTTTGCTGTGGCAGCAAAAGCTGGACGTTTGTCTTTTTTGCTCCAAACACCGCCGAAAGTGAAGAAAGGTGCTTTTGAGGATAGAGTCTGCAGGAAAGGAGAGAGGGCTAAATTGTCTGGGGCATTTGAAGGGGTTCCAGGAGGCAGTGAGGACCAGCATCACTTTTCCCCTCTGGCACCTTTGCTGTGGCAGCAAAAGCTGGACGTTTGTCATTTTAGCTCCAAACACCGCCGAAAGTGAAAAAAGTTGCTTTTGAGGATAGAGTCTGCAGGAAAGCAGAGAGGGCCAAATTGTCTGGGGCATTTGAAGGGGTTCCAGGAGGCAGTGATGACCAGCATCACTTTTCCCAGCTGGCACCTTTGCTGTGGTAGCAAAAGCTAAACGTTTGTCCTTTTTGCTCCAAACACTGCCGAAAGTGAGAAAAGGTGCTTTTGAGGATAGAGTCTGCAGGAAAGCAGAGAGAGCCAAATTGTCTGGGGCATTTGAAGGGGTTCCAGGAGGCAGTGAGGACCAGCATCACTTTTCCCCGCTGGCACCTTTGCTGTGGCAGCAAAAGCTGGACTTTTGTCTTTTTTGCTCCGGAGGATGCTGAGAGTGAAAAAAGGTGCTTTTGAGGATAGAGTCTGCAGGAAAGCAGAGAGGGCTAAATTGTCTGGGGCATTTGAAGGGGTTCCAGGAGGCAGTGAGGACCAGCATCACTTTTCCCAGCTGGCACCTTTGCTGTGGTAGCAAAAGCTAAACGTTTGTCCTTTTTGCTCCAAACACTGCCGAAAGTGAGAAAAGGTGCTTTTGAGGATAGAGTCTGCAGGAAAGCAGAGAGGGCCAAATTGTCTGGGGCATTTGAAGGGGTTCCAGGAGGCAGTGAGGACCAGCATCACTTTTATCCGCTGGCAGTTTTGCTCTGGCAGCAAAATCTGGATGTTTGTCTTTTTTGCTCCGGAGGCTGCCGAGACTGTGAAACGGTGCTTTTGACGATAGAGTCTGCAGGAAAGCATCGAGGGCTAAATTGTCTGGGGCATTTGAAGGTGTTCCAGGAGGCAGTGAGGACCAGCATCACTTTTCCCCGCTGGCACCTTTGCTGTGGCAGCAAAAGCTGGACGTTTGTCTTTTTTGCTCCAAACACCGCTCAAAGTGAAGAAAGGTGCTTTTGAGGATAGAGTCTGCAGGAAAGGAGAGAGGGCCAAATTGTCTGGGGCATTTGAAGGGGTTCCAGGAGGCAGTGAGGACCAGCATCACTTTTCCCCGCTGGCACCTTTGCTGTGGCAGCAAAAGCTGGACTTTTGTCTTTTTTGCTCCGGAGGCTGCCGAGAGTGAAAAAAGGTGCTTTTGAGGATAGAGTCTGCAGGAAAGCAGAGAGGGCCAAATTGTCTGGGGCATTTGAAGGGGTTCCAGGAGGCAGTGAGGACCAGCATCACTTTTATCCGCTGGCACTTTTGCTCTGGCAGCAAAATCTGGATGTTTGTCTTAAATTCTCCGGAGGCTGCCGAGACTGTGAAACGGTGCTTTTGACGATAGAGTCTGCAGGAAAGCAGCGAGGGCTAAATTGTCTGGGGCATTTGAAGGGGTTCCAGGAGGCAGTGAGGACCAGCATCACTTTTCCCCGCTGGAACCTTTGCTGTGGCAGCAAAAGCTGGACGTTTGTCTTTTTTGCTCCAACACCGCTCAAAGTGAAGAAAGGTGCTTTTGAGGATAGAGTCTGCAGGAAAGGAGAGAGGGCCAAATTGTCTGGGGCATTTGAAGGGGTTCCAGGAGGCAGTGAGGACCAGCATCACTTTTCCCCGCTGGCACCTTTGCTGTGGCAGCAAAAGCTGGACGTTTGTCTTTTTTGCTCCGGAGGCTGCCGAGAGTGAAAAAAGGTGCTTTTGAGGATAGAGTCTGCAGGGAAAGCAGAGAGGGCCAAATTGTCTGGGGCATTTGAAGGGGTTCCAGGAGGCAGTGAGGACCAGCATCACTTTTCCCCGCTGGCACCTTTGCTGTGGCAGCAAAAGCTGGACGTTTGTCTTTTTTGCTCCAAACACAGCCTAAAGTCAAAAAAGGTGCTTTTGAAGACAGAGTCTGCAGAAAGAAGAGAGGGTGAAATTGTCTGGGGCATTTGAAGGGGTTCCAGGAGGCAGTGAGGACCAGCATCACTTTTCCCCCTCTGGCACCTTTGCTGTGGCAGCAAAAGCTGGACGTTTGTCTTTTAGCTCCAAACACCGCCGAAAGTGAAAAAAGTTGCTTTTGAGGATAGAGTCTGCAGGAAAGCAGAGAGGGCCAAATTGTCTGGGGCATTTGAAGGGGTTCCAGGAGGCAGTGAGGACCAGCATCACTTTTCCTCGCTGGCACCTTTGCTGTGGCAGCAAAAGCTGGACGTTTGTCCTTTTTGGTCCAAACACCGCTGAAAGTGAAAAAAGGTGCTTTTGAGGATAGAATCTGCAGGAAACAGGGAGAACCAAATTGTCTGGGGCATTTGAAGGGGTTCCAGGAGGCAGTGAGGACCAGCATCACTTTTCCCCGCTGGCACCTTTGCTGTGGCAGCAAAAGCTGGACGTTTGTCTTTTTTGCTCCGGAGGATGCCGAGACTGTGAAACGGTGCTTTTGAGGATAGAGTCTGCAGGAAAGCAGAGAGGGCTAAATTGTCTGGGGCATTTGAAGGGGTTCCAGGAGGCAGTGAGGACCAGCATCACTTTTCCCCGCTGGCACCTTTGCTGTGGCAGCAAAAGCTGGACGTTTGTCTTTTTTGCTCCAAACACAGCCTAAAGTCAAAAAAGGTGCTTTTGAGGACAGAGTCTGCAGAAAGCAGAGAGGGTGAAATTGTCTGGGGCATTTGAAGGGGTTCCAGGAGGCAGTGAGGACCAGCATCACTTTTCCCCTCTGGCACCTTTGCTGTGGCAGCAAAAGCTGGACGTTTTTCTTTTTAGCTCCAAACACCGCCGAAAGTGAAAAAAGTTGCTTTTGAGGATAGAGTCTGCAGGAAAGCAGAGAGGGCCAAATTGTCTGGGGCATTTGAAGGGGTTCCAGGAGGCAGTGAGGACCAGCATCACTTTTCCCCGCTGGCACCTTTGCTGTGGTAGCAAAAGCTAAACGTTTGTCCTTTTTGCTCCAAACACTGCCGAAAGTGAGAAAAGGTGCTTTTGAGGATAGAGTCTGCGGGAAAGCAGAGAGAGCCAAATTGTCTGGGGCATTTGAAGGGGTTCCAGGAGGCAGTGAGGACCAGCATCACTTTTCCCCGCTGGCACCTTTGCTGTGGCAGCAAAAGCTGGACGTTTGTATTTTTGCTCCAAATACCGCCGAAAGTGAAAAAAGCTGTTTTTGAGGATAGAGTCTGCAGGAAAGCAGAGAGGGCGAAATTGTCTGGGGCATTTGAAGGGGTTCCAGGAGGCAGTGAGGACCAGCATCACTTTTCCCCGCTGGCACCTTTGCTGTGGCAGCAAAAGCTGGACGTTTGTCTTTTTTGCTCCGGAGGCTGCCGAGAGTGAAAAAAGGTGCTTTTGAGGATAGAGTCTGCAGGAAAGCAGAGAGGGCTAAATTGTCTGGGGCATTTGAAGGGGTTCCAGGAGGCAGTGAGGACCAGCATCACTTTTCCCCGCTGGCACCTTTGCTGTGGCAGCAAAAGCTGGACGTATGTCTTTTTTGCCCCAAACACCGCCGAAAGTGAAAAAAGGTGCTTTTGACGATAGAGTACGCAGTAAAGAAGAGAGTGTGATATTGTAAGAGGCAATTGAAGGGGTTCCAGGAGGCAGTGAGGACCAGCATCACTTTTATTTGCTGGCAGTTTTGCTCTGGCAGCAAAATCTGGATGTTTGTCTTCTATTCTCCGGAGGCTGCCGAGACTGTGAAACGGTGCTTTTGACGATAGAGTCTGCAGGAAAGCAGCGAGGGCTAAATTGTCTGGGGCATTTGAAGGGGTTCCAGGAGGCAGTGAGGACCAGCATCACTTTTCCCCGCTGGCACCTTTGCTGTGGCAGCAAAAGCTGGACGTTTGGCCTTTTTGCTCCAAACACCGCCGAAAGTGAAAAAAGGTGCTTTTGAGGATAGAGTCTGCAGGAAAGCAGAGAGGGCTAAATTGTCTGGGGCATTTGAAGGGGTTCCAGGAGGCAGTGAGGACCAGCATCACTTTTCCCCGCTGGCACCTTTGCTGTGGCAGCAAAAGCTGGACGTTTGTCTTTTTTGCTCCAAACACCGCCGAAAGTGAAGAAAGGTGCTTTTGAGGATAGAGTCTGCAGGAAAGGGGAGAGGGCTAAATTGTCTGGGGCATTTGAAGGGGTTCCAGGAGGCAGTGAGGACCAGCATCACTTTTCCCCGCTGGCACCTTTGCTGTGGCAGCAAAAGCTCGACGTTTGTCTTTTTTGCTCCGGAAGCTGCCGAGAGTGAAAAAAGGTGCTTTTGAGGATAGAGTCTGCAGGAAAGCAGAGAGGGCCAAATTGTCTGGGGCATTTGAAGGGGTTCCAGGAGGCAGTGAGGACCAGCATCACTTTTCCCCGCTGGCACCTTTGCTGTGGCAGCAAAAGCTGGACGTTTGTCTTTTTTGCTCGAAACACAGCCTAAAGTCAAAAAAGGTGCTTTTGAGGACAGAGTCTGCAGAAAGCAGAGAGGGTGAAATTGTCTGGGGCATTTGAAGGGGTTCCAGGAGGCAGTGAGGACCAGCATCACTTTTCCCCGCTGGCACCTTTGCTGTGGCAGCAAAAGCTGGACGTATGTCTTTTTTGCTCCAAACACCGCCGAAAGTAAAAAAAGGTGCTTTTGACGATAGAGTACGCAGTAAAGAAGAGAGTGTGATATTGTAAGAGGCAATTGAAGGGGTTCCAGGAGGCAGTGAGGACCAACATCACTTTTATCCGCTGGCACTTTTGCTCTGGCAGCAAAAGCTGGATGTTTGTCTTCTATTCTCCGGAAGCTGCCGAGACTGTGAAACGGTGCTTTTGACGATAGAGTCTGCAGGAAAGCAGCGAGGGCTAAATTTTCTGGGGCATTTGAAGGGGTTCCAGGAGGCAGTGAGGACCAGCATCACTTTTCCCCGCTGGCACCTTTGCTCTGGCAGCAAAAGCTGGACGTTTGTCCTTTTTGGTCCAAACACCGCTGAAAGTGAAAAAAGGTGCTTTTGAGGATAGAATCTGCAGGAAACAGGGAGAACCAAATTGTCTGGGGCATTTGAAGGGGTTCTAGGAGGCAGTGAGGACCAGCATCACTTTTCCCCGCTGGCACCTTTGCTGTGGCAGCAAAAGCTGGACGTTTGTCTTTTTTGCTCCGGAGGATGCCGAGACTGTGAAACGGTGCTTTTGAGGATAGAGTCTGCAGGAAAGCAGAGAGGGCTAAATTGTCTGGGGCATTTGAAGGGGTTCCAGGAGGCAGTGAGGACCAGCATCACTTTTCCCCGCTGGCACCTTTGCTGTGGCAGCAAAAGCTCGACGTTTGT
Organism: Vanellus vanellus; assembly: GCF_965231255.1. Lineage (NCBI taxonomy): Eukaryota > Metazoa > Chordata > Aves > Charadriiformes > Charadriidae > Vanellus > Vanellus vanellus. Next base: position 47,940 of record NW_028127563.1, read on the forward strand.
CTTTTTTGCTCCGGAAGCTGCCGAGAGTGAAAAAAGGTGCTTTTGAGGATAGAGTCTGCAGGAAAGCAGAGAGGGCCAAATTGTCTGGGGCATTTGAAGGGGTTCCAGGAGGCGGTGAGGACCAGCATCACTTTTCCCCGCTGGCACCTTTGCTGTGGCAGCAAAAGCTGGACGTTTGTCTTTTTTGCTCCAAACACAGCCTAAAGTCAAAAAAGGTGCTTTTGAGGACAGAGTCTGCAGAAAGCAGAGAGGGTGAAATTGTCTGGGGCATTTGAAGGGGTTCCAGGAGGCAGTGAGGACCAGCATCACTTTTCCCCTCTGGCACCTTTGCTGTGGCAGCAAAAGCTGGACGTTTTTCTTTTTAGCTCCAAACACCGCCGAAAGTGAAAAAAGTTGCTTTTGAGGATAGAGTCTGCAGGAAAGCAGAGAGGGCCAAATTGTCTGGGGCATTTGAAGGGGTTCCAGGAGGCAGTGAGGACCAGCATCACTTTTCCCCGCTGGCACCTTTGCTGTGGTAGCAAAAGCTAAACGTTTGTCCTTTTTGCTCCAAACACTGCCGAAAGTGAGAAAAGGTGCTTTTGAGGATAGAGTCTGCGGGAAAGCAGAGAGAGCCAAATTGTCTGGGGCATTTGAAGGGGTTCCAGGAGGCAGTGAGGACCAGCATCACTTTTCCCCGCTGGCACCTTTGCTGTGGCAGCAAAAGCTGGACGTTTGTATTTTTGCTCCAAATACCGCCGAAAGTGAAAAAAGCTGTTTTTGAGGATAGAGTCTGCAGGAAAGCAGAGAGGGCTAAATTGTCTGGGGCATTTGAAGGGGTTCCAGGAGGCAGTGAGGACCAGCATCACTTTTCCCCGCTGGCACCTTTGCTGTGGCAGCAAAAGCTGGACGTATGTCTTTTTTGCTCCAAACACCGCCGAAAGTAAAAAAAGGTGCTTTTGACGATAGAGTACGCAGTAAGGAAGAGAGTGTGATATTGTAAGAGGCAATTGAAGGGGTTCCAGGAGGCAGTGAGGACCAGCATCACTTTTATCCGCTGGCACTTTTGCTCTGGCAGCAAAAGCTGGATGTTTGTCTTCTATTCTCCGGAAGCTGCCGAGACTGTGAAACGGTGCTTTTGACGATAGAGTCTGCAGGAAAGCAGCGAGGGCTAAATTGTCTGGGGCATTTGAAGGGGTTCCAGGAGGCAGTGAGGACCAGCATCACTTTTCCCCGCTGGCACCTTTGCTCTGGCAGCAAAAGCTGGACGTTTGTCCTTTTTGGTCCAAACACGGCTGAAAGTGAAAAAAGGTGCTTTTGAGGATAGAATCTGCAGGAAACAGGGAGAACCAAATTGTCTGGGGCATTTGAAGGGGTTCCAGGAGGCAGTGAGGACCAGCATCACTTTTCCCCGCTGGCACCTTTGCTGTGGCAGCAAAAGCTGGACGTTTGTCTTTTTTGCTCCGGAGGATGCCGAAACTGTGAAACGGTGCTTTTGAGAATAGATTCCACAGGAAAGCAGAGAGGGTGAAATTGTCTGGGGCATTTGAAGGGGTTCCAGGAGGCAGTGAGGACCAGCATCACTTTTCCCCGCTGGCACCTTTGCTGTGGCAGCAAAAGCTAGACGTTTGTCTTTTTTGCTCCGGAGGCTGCCGAGAGTGAAAAAAGGTGCTTTTGAGGATAGAGTCTGCAGGAAAGCAGAGAGGGCCAAATTGTCTGGGGCATTTGAAGGGGTTCCAGGAGGCAGTGAGGACCAGCATCACTTTTCCCCGCTGGCACCTTTGCTGTGGCAGCAAAAGCGGGACGTATGCTATTTTTGCTCCAAACACCTCCGAAATTTAAAAAAGGTCCTTTTGACGACTGACTCTACACGAAAGCAGAGAGGGTTAAATTGTCTGGGGCATTTGAGGGGGTTCCAGGAGGCAGTGAGGACCAGCATCACTTTTCCCCGCTGGCACCTTTGCTGTGGCTGCACAAGCTGGACGTTTGTCTTACTTGCTCTGGAGGCTGCCCAGAGTGAAGAAAGATGCTTTTGAGGATAGAGTCTGCAGGAAAGCAGAGAGGGCCAAATTGTCTGGGGCATTTGAAGGGGTTCCAGGAGGCAGTGAGGACCAGCATCACTTTTCCCCGCTGGCACCTTTGCTGTGGCAGCAAAAGCTGGACGTTTGTCTTTTTAGCGCCAAACACCTCCGAAAGTGAAAAAAGGTGCTTTTGAGGATAGATTCGGCAGGAAAGCAGAGAGGGCTAAATTGTCTGGGACATTTGAAGGGGTTCCAGGAGGCAGTGAGGACCAGCATCACTTTTCCCCGCTGGCACCTTTGCTGTGGCAGCAATAGCTGGACGTTTTTCTTTTTTGCTCCAAACACCGCCGAAAGTGAGAAAAGGTGCTTTTGAGGATAGAGTCTGCAGGAAAGCAGAGAGGGCTAAATTGTATGGGGCATTTGAAGGGGTTCCAGGAGGCAGTGAGGACCAGCATCACTTTTCCCTGCTGGCACCTTTGCTGTGGTAGCAAAAGCTGGACGTTTGTCTTTTTCTCTCCAAACACCGCCGAAAGTAAAAAAAGGTGCTTTTGAGGATAGAGTCTATATGAAAGCAGAGAGGGCCAAATTGTCTGGGGCATTTGAAGGGGTTCCAGGAGACAGTGAGGACCAGCATCACTTTTCCCCGCTGGCACCTTTGCTGTGGCAGCAAAAGCTGGACGTTTGTCTTTTTTGGTCCAAACACCGCCGAAAGTGAAAAAAGGTCCTTTTGACGATAGAGTCCGCAGGAAAGAAGAGAGGGCCAAATTGTCTGGGGCATTTGAAGGGGTTCCAGGAGGCAGTGAGGACCAGCATCACTTTTCCCCGCTGGCACCTTTGCTGTGGCAGCAAAAGCTGGACGTTTGTCTTTTTTGCTCCAGAGTGTGCTGAGAGGGAGAAAAGGTGCTTTTGAGGATAGAGTCCGCAGGAAAGCAGAGAGAGCCAAATTGTCTGGGGCATTTGAAGGGGTTCCAGGAGGCAGTGAGGACCAGCATCACTTTTCCCCGCTGGCATCTTTGCTGTGGCAGCAAAAGCTGGACGTTTGTATTTTTGCTCCAAATACCGCCGAAAGTGAAAAAAGCTGTTTTTGAGGATAGAGTCTGCAGGAAAGCAGAGAGGGCGAAATTGTCTGGGGCATTTGAAGGGGTTCCAGGAGGCAGTGAGGACCAGCATCACTTTTCCCCGCTGGCACCTTTGCTGTGGCAGCAAAAGCTGGACGTTTGTATTTTTTCTCCGGAGGCTGCCGAGAGTGAAAAAGGGTGCTTTTGAGGATAGAGTCTGCAGGAAAGCAGAGAGGGCTAAATTGTCTGGGGCATTTGAAGGGGTTCCAGGAGGCAGTGAGGACCAGCATCACTTTTCCCCGCTGGCACCTTTGCTGTGGCAGCAAAAGCTGGACGTTTGTCTTTTTTGCTCCAAAGGCTGCCGAAACTGTGAAACGGTGCTTTTGAGAATAGAGTCCACAGGAAAGCAGAGAGGGTGAAATTGTCTGGGGCATTTGAAGTGGTTCCAGGAGGCAGTGAGGACCAGCATCACTTTTCCCCGCTGGCACCTTTGCTGTGGCAGCAAAAGCTGGACGTTTGTCCTTTTTGCTCCAAACATCGCCGAAAGTGAAAAAAGGTCCTTTTGACGATAGATTCGGCAGGAAAGCAAGAGAGGGCTAAATTGTCTGGGACATTTGAAGGGGTTCCAGGAGGCAGTGAGGACCAGCATCACTTTTCCCCGCTGGCACCTTTGCTGTGGCAGCAATAGCTGGACGTTTTTCTTTTTTGCTCCAAACACCGCCGAAAGTGAAAAAAGGTGCTTTTGAGGATAGAGTCTGCAGGAAAGCAGAGAGGGCTAAATTGTATGGGGCATTTGAAGGGGTTCCAGGAGGCAGTGAGGACCAGCATCACTTTTCCCTGCTGGCACCTTTGCTGTGGTAGCAAAACCTGGACGTTTGTCTTTTTTGCTCCAAACACCGCCGAAAGTGAAAAAAGGTGCTTTTGAGGATAGAGTCTATATGAAAGCAGAGAGGGCCAAATTGTCTGGGGCATTTGAAGGGGTTCCAGGAGACAGTGAGGACCAGCATCACTTTTCCCCGCTGGCACCTTTGCTGTGGCAGCAAAAGCTGGACGTTTGTCTTTTTTGGTCCAAACACCGCCGAAAGTGAAAAAAGGTCCTTTTGACGATAGAGTCCGCAGGAAAGAAGAGAGGGCCAAATTGTCTGGGGCATTTGAAGGGGTTCCAGGAGGCAGTGAGGACCAGCATCACTTTTCCCCGCTGGCACCTTTGCTGTGGCAGCAAAAGCTGGACGTTTGTCTTTTTTGCTCCAGAGTGTGCTGAGAGGGAGAAAAGGTGCTTTTGAGGATAGAGTCCGCAGGAAAGCAGAGAGAGCCAAATTGTCTGGGGCATTTGAAGGGGTTCCAGGAGGCAGTGAGGACCAGCATCACTTTTCCCCGCTGGCATCTTTGCTGTGGCAGCAAAAGCTGGACGTTTGTATTTTTGCTCCAAATACCGCCGAAAGTGAAAAAAGCTGTTTTTGAGGATAGAGTCTGCAGGAAAGCAGAGAGGGCGAAATTGTCTGGGGCATTTGAAGGGGTTCCAGGAGGCAGTGAGGACCAGCATCACTTTTCCCCGCTGGCACCTTTGCTGTGGCAGCAAAAGCTGGACGTTTGTATTTTTTCTCCGGAGGCTGCCGAGAGTGAAAAAGGGTGCTTTTGAGGATAGAGTCTGCAGGAAAGCAGAGAGGGCTAAATTGTCTGGGGCATTTGAAGGGGTTCCAGGAGGCAGTGAGGACCAGCATCACTTTTCCCCGCTGGCACCTTTGCTGTGGCAGCAAAAGCTGGACGTTTGTCTTTTTTGCTCCAAAGGCTGCCGAAACTGTGAAACGGTGCTTTTGAGAATAGAGTCCACAGGAAAGCAGAGAGGGTGAAATTGTCTGGGGCATTTGAAGTGGTTCCAGGAGGCAGTGAGGACCAGCATCACTTTTCCCCGCTGGCACCTTTGCTGTGGCAGCAAAAGCTGGACGTTTGTCCTTTTTGCTCCAAACATCGCCGAAAGTGAAAAAAGGTCCTTTTGACGATAGATTCGGCAGGAAAGCAAGAGAGGGCTAAATTGTCTGGGACATTTGAAGGGGTTCCAGGAGGCAGTGAGGACCAGCATCACTTTTCCCCGCTGGCACCTTTGCTGTGGCAGCAATAGCTGGACGTTTTTCTTTTTTGCTCCAAACACCGCCGAAAGTGAAAAAAGGTGCTTTTGAGGATAGAGTCTGCAGGAAAGCAGAGAGGGCTAAATTGTATGGGGCATTTGAAGGGGTTCCAGGAGGCAGTGAGGACCAGCATCACTTTTCCCTGCTGGCACCTTTGCTGTGGTAGCAAAACCTGGACGTTTGTCTTTTTTGCTCCAAACACCGCCGAAAGTGAAAAAAGGTGCTTTTGAGGATAGAGTCTATATGAAAGCAGAGAGGGCCAAATTGTCTGGGGCATTTGAAGGGGTTCCAGGAGACAGTGAGGACCAGCATCACTTTTCCCCGCTGGCACCTTTGCTGTGGCAGGAAAAGCTGGACGTTTGTCTTTTTTGGTCCAAACACAGCAGAAAGTGAAAAAAGGTCCTTTTGACGATAGAGTCCGCAGGAAAGAAGAGAGGGCCAAATTGTCTAGGGCATTTGAAGGGGTTCCAGGAGGCAGTGAGGACCAGCATCACTTTTCCCCGCTGGCACCTTTGCTGTGGCAGCAAAAGCTGGACGTTTGTGTTTTTTGCTCCAGAGTGTGCTGAGAGGGAGAAAAGGTGCTTTTGATGATAGAGTCCGCAGGAAAGCAGAGAGAGCCAAATTGTCTGGGGCATTTGAAGGGGTTCCAGGAGGCAGTGAGGACCAGCATCACTTTTCCCCGCTGGCACCTTTGCTGTGGCAGCAAAAGCTGGACGTTTGTATTTTTGCTCCAAATACCGCCGAAAGTGAAAAAAGCTGTTTTTGAGGATAGAGTCTGCAGGAAAGCAGAGAGGGCGAAATTGTCTGGGGCATTTGAAGGGGTTCCAGGAGGCAGTGAGGACCAGCATCACTTTTCCCCGCTGGCACCTTTGCTGTGGCAGCAAAAGCTGGACGTTTCTCTTTTTTTCTCCGGAGGCTGCCGAGAGTGAAAAAAGTTGTTTTTGAGGATAGAGTCTGCAGGAAAGCAGAGAGGGCTAAATTGTCTGGGGCATTTGAAGGGGTTCCAGGAGGCAGTGAGGACCAGCATCACTTTTCCCCGCTGGCACCTTTGCTGTGGCAGCAAAAGCTGGACGTATGTCTTTTTTGCTCCAAACACCGCCGAAAGTAAAAAAAGGTGCTTTTGACGATAGAGTACGCAGTAAAGAAGAGAGTGTGATATTGTAAGAGGCAATTGAAGGGGTTCCAGGAGGCAGTGAGGACCAGCATCACTTTTATCCGCTGGCACTTTTGCTCTGGCAGCAAAAGCTGGATGTTTGTCTTCTATTCTCCGGAAGCTGCCGAGACTGTGAAACGGTGCTTTTGACGATAGAGTCTGCAGGAAAGCAGCGAGGGCTAAATTGTCTGGGGCATTTGAAGGTGTTCCAGGAGGCAGTGAGGACCAGCATCACTTTTCCCCGCTGGCACCTTTGCTCTGGCAGCAAAAGCTGGACGTTTGTCCTTTTTGGTCCAAACACCGCTGAAAGTGAAAAAAGGTGCTTTTGAGGATAGAATCTGCAGGAAACAGGGAGAACCAAATTGTCTGGGGCATTTGAAGGGGTTCCAGGAGGCAGTGAGGACCAGCATCACTTTTCCCCGCTGGCACCTTTGCTGTGGCAGCAAAAGCTGGACGTTTGTCTTTTTTGCTCCGGAGGATGCCGAGACTGTGAAACGGTGCTTTTGAGGATAGAGTCTGCAGGAAAGCAGAGAGGGCTAAATTGTCTGGGGCATTTGAAGGGGTTCCAGGAGGCAGTGAGGACCAGCATCACTTTTCCCCGCTGGCACCTTTGCTGTGGCAGCAAAAGCTGGACGTTTGTCTTTTTTGCTCCAAAGGCTGCCGAAACTGTGAAACGGTGCTTTTGAGAATAGAGTCCACAGGAAAGCAGAGAGGGTGAAATTGTCTGGGGCATTTGAAGGGGTTCCAGGAGGCAGTGAGGACCAGCATCACTTTTCCCCGCTGGCACCTTTGCTGTGGCAGCAAAAGCTGGACGTTTGTCTTTTTTGCTCCGGAGGCTGCCGAGAGTGAAAAAAGGTGCTTTTGAGGATAGAGTCTGCAGGAAAGCAGAGAGGGCCAAATTGTCTGGGGCATTTGAAGGGGTTCCAGGAGGCAGTGAGGACCAGCATCACTTTTCCCCGCTGGCACCTTTGCTGTGGCAGCAAAAGCTGGACGTATGTTATTTTTTCTCCAAACCGCCGAAATTTAAAAAAGGTCCTTTTGACGACTGACTCTGCACGAAAGCAGAGAGGGTTAAATTGTCTGGGGCATTTGAAGGGGTTCCAGGAGGCAGTGAGGACCAGCATCACTTTTCCCCGCTGGCACCTTTGCTGTGGCAGCAAAAGCTGGACGTTTGTCTTTTTTGCTCCGGAGGCTGCCGAGAGTGAAAAAAGGTTCTTTTGAGGATAGAGTCTGCAGGAAAGCAGAGAGGGCCAAATTGTCTGGGGCATTTGAAGGGTTTCCAGGAGGCAGTGAGGACCAGCATCACTTTTCCCCGCTGGCACCTTTGCTGTGGCAGCAAAAGCTGGACGTTTGTCTTTTTAGCGCCAAACAACTCCGAAAGTGAAAAAAGGTCCTTTTGACGATAGATTCGGCAGGAAAGCAGAGAGGGCTAAATTGTCTGGGACATTTGAAGGGGTTCCAGGAGGCAGTGAGGACCAGCATCACTTTTCCCCGCTGGCACCTTTGCTGTGGCAGCAATAGCTGGACGTTTTTCTTTTTTGCTCCAAACACCGCCGAAAGTGAAAAAAGGTGCTTTTGAGGATAGAGTCTGCAGGAAAGCAGAGAGGGCTAAATTGTATGGGGCATTTGAAGGGGTTCCAGGAGGCAGTGAGGACCAGCATCACTTTTCCCTGCTGGCACCTATGCTGTGGTAGCAAAACCTGGACGTTTGTCTTTTTTGCTCCAAACACCGCCGAAAGTGAAAAAAGGTGCTTTTGAGGATAGAGTCTATATGAAAGCAGAGAGGGCCAAATCGTCTGGGGCATTTGAAGGGGTTCCAGGAGACAGTGAGGACCAGCATCACTTTTCCCCGCTGGCACCTTTGCTGTGGCAGCAGAAGCTGGACGTTTCTCCTTTTTGCTCCAAACACCGCCGAAAGAGAAAAAAGGTCCTTTTGACGATAGAGTCCGCAGGAAAGAAGAGAGGGCCAAATTGTCTGGGGCATTTGAAGGGGTTCCAGGAGGCAGTGAGGACCAGCATCACTTTTATCCGCTGGCACTATTGCTGTGGCAGCAAAAGCTGGATGTTTTCTTTTTTTCTCCGGAGGCTGCCGAGACTGTGAAAAGGTGCTTTTGAGGATAGAGTCCGCAGGAAAGCAGAGAGGGCCAAATTGTCTGGGGCATTTGAAGGGGTTCCAGGAGGCAGTGAGGACCAGCATCACTTTTCCCCGCTGGCACCTTTGCTGTGGCAGCAAAAGCTGGACGTTTGTCTTTGTTGCTCCAAACACAGCCTAAAGTCAAAAAAGGTGCTTTTGAGGATAGAGTCTGCTGGAAAGCAGAGAGGGTGAAATTGTCTGGGGCATTTGAAGGGGTTCCAGGAGGCAGTGAGGACCAGCATCACTTTTCCCCGCTGGCACCTTTGCTGTGGCAGCAGAAGCTGGACGTTTGTCCTTTTTGCTCCAAACACCGCCGAAAGAGGAAAAAGGTGCCTTTGAAGATAGAGTCCGCAGGAAAGCAGAGAGGGCCAAATTGTCTGGGGCATTTGAGGGGTTTCCAGGAGGCAGTGAGGACCAGCATCACTTTTCCACGCTTGCACCTTTGCTCTGGCAGCACAAGCTGGACGTTTGTCTTATTTGATGTGGAGGCTGCCCAGAGTGAAGATAGACACTTTTGAGGACAGAGTCTGCAGGAAAGCATAGAGGGCCAAATTGTCTGGGGCATTTGAAGGGGTTCCAGGAGGCAGTGAGGACAAGCATCACTTTTATCCGCTGGCACCTTTGCTGTGGCAGCAAAAGCTGGACGTTTGTCTTTTTTGCTCTGGAGGCTGCCGAGAGTGAAGAAACATGCTTTTGAGGATAGAGTCTGCAGGAAAGCAGAGAGGGCCAAATTGTCTGGGGCATTTGAAGGGGTTCCAGGAGGCAGTGAGGACCAGCATCACTTTTCCCCGCTGGCACCTTTGCTGTGGCAGCAAAAGCTGGACGTTTGTCTTTTTTGCTCCAAAGACAGCCGAAAGTGAAAAAAGCTGTTTTTGAGGATAGAGTCTGCAGGAAACAGGGAGAACCAAATTGTCTGGGGCATTTGAAGGGGTTCCAGGAGGCAGTGAGGACCAGCATCACTTTTGCTCTCTGGCACATTTGCTGTGGCAGCAAAAGCTGCACGTTTGTCTTTTTTGCTCCAAACACAGCCGAAAGTGAAAAAAGGTGCTTTTGACGATAGAGTCCGCAGGAAAGAAGAGATGATGAAATTGTCTGTGGCATTTGAAGGGGTTCCAGGAGGCAGTGAGGACCAGCATCACTTTTCCCCGCTGGCACCTTTGCTGTGGCAGCAAAAGCTGGACGTTTGTCTTTTTTGGTCCAAACACAGCCGAAAGTGAAGAAAGGTGCTTTTGAGGATAGAGTCCGCAGGAAAGCAGAGAGGGCCAAATTGTTTGGGGCATTTGAAGGGGTTCCAGGAGGCAGTGAGGACTAGCATCACTTTTATCCGCTGGCACTATTGCTGTGGCAGCAAAAGCTGGATGTTTTCTTTTTTTCTCCGGAGGCTGCCGAGACTGTGAAAAGTTGCTTTTGAGGATAGAGTCCGCAGGAAAGCAGGGAGGGCCAAATTGTCTCGGGCATTTGAAGGGGTTTCAGGAGGCAGTGAGGACCAGCATCACTTTTCCCCGCTGGCACCTTTGCTGTGGCAGCAAAAGCTGGACGTTTGTCTTTTTTGCTCCAAACTCTTCTGAAAGTGAAAAAAGGTGCTTTTGAGGATAGAGTCTGCAGGAAAGCAGAGAGGGCCAAATTGTCTGGGGCATTTGAAGGGGTTCCAGGAGGCAGTGAGGACCAGCATCACTTTTCCCCGCTGGCACCTTTGCTGTGGCAGCAAAAGCTGGACGTTTGTCTTTTTTGCTCCGGAGGCTGCCGAGAGTGAAAAAAGGTTCTTTTGAGGATAGAGTCTGCAGGAAAGCAGAGAGGGCCAAATTGTCTGGGGCATTTGAAGGGGTTCCAGGAGGCAGTGAGGACCAGCATCACTTTTCCCCGCTGGCACCTTTGCTGTGGCAGCAAAAGCTGGACGTTTGTCTTTTTAGCGCCAAACAACTCCGAAAGTGAAAAAAGGTCCTTTTGACGATAGATTCGGCAGGAAAGCAAGAGAGGGCTAAATTGTCTGGGACATTTGAAGGGGTTCCAGGAGGCAGTGAGGACCAGCATCACTTTTCCCCGCTGGCACCTTTGCTGTGGCAGCAATAGCTGGACGTTTTTCTTTTTTGCTCCAAACACCGCCGAAAGTGAAAAAAGGTGCTTTTGAGGATAGAGTCTGCAGGAAAGCAGAGAGGGCTAAATTGTATGGGGCATTTGAAGGGGTTCCAGGAGGCAGTGAGGACCAGCATCACTTTTCCCCGCTGGCACCTTTGCTGTGGCAGCAGAAGCTGGACGTTTCTCCTTTTTGCTCCAAACACCGCCGAAAGAGAAAAAAGGTCCTTTTGACGATAGAGTCCGCAGGAAAGAAGAGAGGGCCAAATTGTCTGGGGCATTTGAAGGGGTTCCAGGAGGCAGTGAGGACCATCATCACTTTTATCCGCTGGCACTATTGCTGTGGCAGCAAAAGCTGGATGTTTTCTTTTTTTCTCCGGAGGCTGCCGAGACTGTGAAAAGGTGCTTTTGAGGATAGAGTCCGCAGGAAAGCAGAGAGGGTGAAATTGTCTGGGGCATTTGAAGGGGTTCCAGGAGGCAGTGAGGACCAGCATCACTTTTATCCGCTGGCACCTTTGCTCTGGCAGCACAAGCTGGACGTTTGTCTTATTTGATGTGGAGGCTGCCCAGAGTGAAGATAGACGCTTTTGAGGACAGAGTCTGCAGGAAAGCATAGAGGGCCAAATTGTCTGGGGCATTTGAAGGGGTTCCAGGAGGCAGTGAGGACCAGCATCACTTTTATCCGCTGGCACCTTTGCTGTGGCAGCAAAAGCTGGACGTTTGTCTTTTTTGCTCTGGAGGCTGCCGAGAGTGAAGAAACATGCTTTTGAGGATAGAGTCTGCAGGAAAGCAGAGAGGGCCAAATTGTCTGGGGCATTTGAAGGGGTTCCAGGAGGCAGTGAGGACCAGCATCACTTTTCCCCGCTGGCACCTTTGCTCTGGCAGCACAAGCTGGACGTTTGTCTTTTTTGGTCCAAACACAGCCGAAAGTGAAGAAAGGTGCTTTTGAGGATAGAGTCCGCAGGAAAGCAGAGAGGGCCAAATTGTTTGGGGCATTTGAAGGGGTTCCAGGAGGCAGTGAGGACTAGCATCACTTTTATCCGCTGGCACTATTGCTGTGGCAGCAAAAGCTGGATGTTTTCTTTTTTTCTCCGGAGGGTGCCGAGACTGTGAAAAGGTGCTTTTGAGGATAGAGTCCGCAGGAAAGCAGGGAGGGCCAAATTGTCTCGGGCATTTGAAGGGGTTTCAGGAGGCAGTGAGGACCAGCATCACTTTTCCCCGCTGGCACCTTTGCTGTGGCAGCAAAAGCTGGACGTTTGTCTTTTTTGCTCCAAACTCTTCTGAAAGTGAAAAAAGGTGCTTTTGAGGATAGAGTCTGCAGGAAAGCAGAGAGGGCCAAATTGTCTGGGGCATTTGAAGGGGTTCCAGGAGGCAGTGAGGACCAGCATCACTTTTCCCCGCTGGCACCTTTGCTCTGGCAGCAAAAGCTGGACATTTGTCCCTTTTGCTCCAAACACCGACGAAATTGAAAAAAGGTGCTTTTGAGGATAGAGTCTGCAGGAAAGCAGAGAGGGCCAAATTGTCTGGGGCATTTGAAGGGGTTCCAGGAGGCAGTGAGGACCAGCATCACTTTTCCTTGCTGGCACCTTTGCTGTGGCAGCAAAAGCTGGACGTATGTTATTTTTGCTCCAAACACCGCCGAAAGTTAAAAAAGGTCCTTTTGACGATAGAGTCCGCAGGAAAGAAGAGATGATGAAATTGTATGGGGCATTTGAAGGGGTTCCAGGAGGCAGTGAGGACCAGCATCACTTTTCCCCGCTGGCACCTTTGCTAAAGCAGCAAAAGCTGGACGTTTGTCTTGTTTGCTCCAAACACCGCCGAAAGTGAAAAAAGGTGCTTTTGAGGATAGAGTCTGCATGAAAGCAGAGAGGGCGAAATTGTCTGGGGCATTTGAAGGGGTTCCAGGAGGCAATGAGGACCAGCATCACTTTTCCCTGCTGGCACCTTTGCTGTGGCAGCAAAAGCTGGACGTTTGTCTTTTTTGCTCCAAACACCGCCGAAAGTGAAAAAAGGTCCTTTTGACGATAGAGTCCGCAGGAAAGAAGAGAGGGTGAAATTGTCTGGGGCATTTGAAGGGGTTCCAGTAGGCAGTGAGGACTAGCATCACTTTTATCCGCTGGCACTATTGCTGTGGCAGCAAAAGCTTGATGTTTCCTTTTTTTCTCCGGAGGCTGACGAGACTGTGAAAAGGTGCTTTTGAGGATAGAGTCCGCAGGAAAGCAGGGAGGGCCAAATTGTCTGGGGCATTTGAAGGGGTTTCAGGAGGCAGTGAGAACCAGTATCAATTTTCCCCGCTGGCACCTTTGCTGTGGCAGCAAAAGCTGGATGTTTGTCTTTTTTTCTCCAAACACCGCCGAAAGTGCAAAACGGTGCTTTTGACGATAGAGTCCGCAGGAAAGAAGAGAGGGTGAAATTGTATGAGGCAATTGAAGGGGTTCCAGGAGGCAGTGAGGACCAGCATCACTTTTCCCCGCTGGCACCATTGCTCTGGCAGCAAAAGCTGGATGTTTGTCTTCTTTTCTCCGGAGGATGCCGAGACTGTGAAAAGGTGCTTTTGAGGATAGAGTCCGTAGGAAAGCAGAGAGGGCTAAATTGTCTGGGGCATTTGAAGGGGTTCCAGGAGGCAGTGAGGACCAGCATCACTTTTCCCCGCTGGCACCTTTGCTGTGGCAGCAAAAGCTGGACGTTTGTCTTTTTTGCTCCAAACACTTCTGAAAGTGAAAAAAGGTGCTTTTGAGGATAGAGTCTGCAGGAAAGCAGAGAGGGCCAAATTGTCTGGGGCATTTGAAGGGGTTCCAGGAGGCAGTGAGGACCAGCAGCACTTTTCCCCGCTGGCACCTTTGCTGTGGCAGCAAAAGCTGGACATTTGTCTTTTTTTCTCCGGAGGCTGCCGAGAGTGAGAAAAGGTGCTTTTGAGGATAGAGTCCGCAGGAAAGCAGATAGGGCTAAATTGTCTGGGGCATTTGAAGTGGTTTCCAGGAGGCAGTGAGGACCAGCATCACTTTTCCCCGCTGGCACCTTTGCTGTGGCAGCAATAGCTGGACGTTTGTCTTTTTTGCTCCAAACACCGCCGAAAGTGTAAAAAGGTGCTTTAGAGTATAGAGTCTGCAGGAAAGCAGAGAGGGCTAAATTGTCTGGGGCATTTGAAGGGGTTCCAGGAGGCAGTGAGGACCAGCATCACTTTTCCCCGCTGGCACCTTTGCTCTGGCAGCAAAAGCTGGATGTTTGTCTTCTATGCTCCGGAGGCTGCCGAGACTGTGAAACGGTACTTTTGAGGATAGAGTCTTCAGGAAAGCATAAAGGGCTAAATTGTCTGGGGCATTTGAAGGGGTTCCAGGAGGCAGTGAGAACCAGCATCACTTTTCCCCACTGGCACCTTTGCTGTGGCAGCAAAAGCTGGACGTTTGTCTTTTTTGCTCCGGAGGCTGCCGAGAGTGAAAAAAGGTGCTTTTGAGGATAGAGTCTGCAGGAAGGAAGAGAGGGCCAAATTAACTGGGGCATTTGAAGGGGTTCCAGGAGGCAGTGAGGACCAGCATCACTTTTCCCCGCTGGCACCTTTGCTGTGGCAGGAAAAGCTGGACGTTTGTCTTTTTTGCTCCAAACACAGCCTAAAGTCAAAAAAGGTGCTTTTGAGGACAGAGTCTGCCAGAAAGCAGAGAGGGCTAAATTGTCTGGGGCATTTGAAGGGGTTCCAGGAGGCAGTGAGGACCAGCATCACTTTTCCCCGCTCGCACCTTTGCTTTGGCAGCAAAAGCTGGACGTTTGTCTTTTTTGCTCCAAACACCTCCGAAAGTGAAAAAAGGTGCTTTTGAGGATAGAGTCCGCAGGAAAGAAGAGAGGGCCAAATTGTCTGGGGCATTTGAAAGGGTTCCAGGAGGCAGTGAGGACCAGCATCACTTTTCCACTTTGGCACCTTTGCTCTGGCAGCAAAAGCTGGATGTTTGTCTTTTTTTTTCCGGAGCCTGCCGAAATTGTGAAACGGTGCTTTTGAGGATAGAGTCCGTATGAAAGCAGAGAGGACCAAATTGTCTGGGGCATTTGAAGGGGTTCCAGGAGGAAGTGAGGACCATCATCACTTTTCCCCGCTGGCACCTTTGCTGTGGCAGCAAAAGCTGGACGTTTGTCTTTTTTGCTCCGGATGCTGCCGAGAGTGAGAAAAAATGCTTTTGAGGATAGAGTCTGCAGGAAAGCAGAGAGGGCCAAATTGTCTGGGGCATTTGAAGGGGTTCCAGGAGGCAGTGAGGACTAGCATCACTTTTATCCGCTGGCACCTTTGCTCTGGCAGCAAAAGCTTGATGTTTTCTTTTTTTCTCCGGAGGCTGCCGAGACTGTGAAAAGGTGCTTTTGAGGATAGAGTCCGCAGGAAAGCAGAGAGGGCCAAATTGTCTGGGGCATTTGAAGGTGTTCCAGGAGGCAGTGAGGACCAGCATCACTTTTCCCCGCTGGCACCTTTGCTGTGGCAGCAAAAGCTGGACGTTTGTCTTTGTTGCTCCAAACACAGCCTAAAGTCAAAAAAGGTGCTTTTGAGGATAGAGTCTGCAGGAAAGCAGAGAGGGCCAAATTGTCTGGGGCATTTGAAGGTGTTCCAGGAGGCAGTGAGGACCAGCATCACTTTTCCCCGCTGGCACCTTTGCTGTGGCAGCAAAAGCTGGACGTTTGTCTTTTTTGCTCCGGAGGATGCCGACAATGAGAAAAGCTGCTTTTGAGGATAGAGTCTGCAGGAAAGCAGAGAGGGCTAAATTGTCTGGGGCATTTGAAGGGGTTCCAGGGGGCAGTGAGGACCAGCATCACTTTTCCTCGCTGGCACCTTTGCTGTGGCAGCAAAAGCTGGACGTTTGTCTTTTTTGCTCCAAACACCGCCGAAATTGAAAAAAGGTGCTTTTGAGGATAGAGATTGCAGGAAAGCAGAGAGGGCCAAATTGTCTGGGGCATTTGAAGGGGTTGCAGGAGGCAGTGAGGACCAGCATCACTTCTCCCCGCTGGCACCTTTGCTGTGGCAGCAAAAGCTGGACGTTTGTCCCTTTTGCTCTAAACACCGCCGAAATTGAAAAAAGGTGCTTTTGAGGATAGAGTCTGCAGGAAACAGGGAGGGCCAAATTGTCTGGGGCATTTGAAGGGGTTCCAGGAGGCAGTGAGGACCAGCATCACTTTTCCCCGCTGGCACCTTTGCTGTGGCAGCAAAAGCTGGACGTTTGTCTTTTTTGCTCTGGAGGCTGCCGAGAGTGAGAAAAGGTGCTTTTGAGGACAGAGTCTGCAGGAAAGCAGAGAGGGCGAAATTGTATGGGGCATTTGAAGGGGTTCCAGGAGGCAGTGAGGACCAGCATCACTTTTCCCCTCTGGCACCTTTGCTGTGGCAGCAAAAGCTGGACGTTTGTCTTTTTTGCTCCGGAGGATGCCGACAATGAGAAAACCTGCTTTTGAGGATAGAGTCTGCAGGAAAGCAGAGAGGGCTAAATTGTCTGGGGCATTTGAAGGGGTTCCAGGAGGCAGTGAGGACCAGCATCACTTTTCCCCGCTGGCACCTTTGCTGTGGCAGCAAAAGCTGGACGTTTGTCTTTTTGCTCCAAACACCGCCGAAAGTGAAAAAAGGTTCTTTTGATGATAGCGTCCGCAGGAAAGAAGAGAGGGTGAAATTGTATGGGGCATTTGAAGGGGTTCCAGGAGGCAGTGAGGACCAGCATCACTTTTCCCCGCTGGCACCTTTGCTGTGGCAGCAAAACCTGGATGTTTGTCTTCTATGCTCCGGAGGCTGCCGAGACTGTGAAACGGTGCTTTTGACGATAGAGTCTGCAGGAAAACAGAGAGGGCTAAATTGTCTGTGGCATTTGAAGGGGTTCCAGGAGGCAGTGAGGACCAGCATCACTTTTCCCCGCTGGCACCTTTGCTGTGGCAGCAAAAGCTGGACGTTTGACTTTTTTGCTCCGGAGGCTGCCGAGAGTGAAAAAAGGTGCTTTTGAGGATAGAGTCTGCAGGAAAGCAGAGAGGGCCAAATTGTTTGGGGCATTTTAAGGGGTTCCAGGAGGCAGTGAGGACCAGCATCACTTTTCCCCGCTGGCACCTTTGCTGTGGCAGCAAAAGCTGGACGTTTGTCTTTTTTGCTCCAAACACCACCGAAAGTGAGAAAAGGTGCTTTTGAGGATAGAGTCTGCAGGAAAGAAGAGAGGGTGAAATTATCTGGGGCATTTGAAGGGGTTCCAGGAGGCAGTGAGGACCAGCATCACTTTTCCCCGCTGGCACCTTTGCTGTGGCAGCAAAAGCTGGACGTTTGTCTTTTTTGCTCCAAACACAGCCTAAAGTCAAAAAAGGTGCTTTTGAGGACAGAGTCTGCAGGAAAGCAGAGAGGGCTAAATTGTCTGGGGCATTTGAAGGGGTTCCAGGAGGCAGTGAGGACCAGCATCACTTTTCCCCGCTGGCACCTTTGCTGTGGCAGCAAAAGCTGGACGTTTGTCTTTTTTGCTCCAAACACTTCTGAAAGTCAAAAAAGGTGCTTTTGAGGACAGAGTCTGCAGGAAAGCAGAGAGGGCTAAATTGTCTGGGGCATTTGAAGGGGTTCCAGGAGGCAGTGAGGACCAGCATCACTTTTCCCCGCTGGCACCTTTGCTATGGCAGCAAAAGCTGGACGTTTTTCTTTTTTGCTCCAAACACCGCCAAAAGTGAAAAAAGGTGCTTTTGAGGATAGAGTCTTCAAGAAAGCAGAGAGGGCTAAATTGTCTGGGGCATTTGAAGGGGTTCCAGGAGGCAGTGAGGACCAGCATCACTTTTCCCCTCTGGACCCTTTGCTGTGGCAGGAAAAGCTGGACGTTTGTCCCTTTTTCTGCAAACACCGCCGAAATTGAAGTAAGGTTCTTTTGAGGATAGAGTCTGCAGGAAAGCAGAGAGGGCCAAATTGTCTGGGGCATTTGAAGGGGTTCCAGGAGGCAGTGAGGACCAGCATCACTTTTCCCCGCTGGCACCTTTGCTGTGGCAGCAAAAGCTGGACGTTTGTCTTTTTTGCTCCGGAGGATGCCGACAATGAGAAAAGCTGCTTTTGAGGATAGAGTCTGCAGGAAAGCAGAGAGGGCTAAATTGTCTGGGGCATTTGAAGGGGTTCCAGGAGGCAGTGAGGACCAGCATCACTTTTCCCCGCTGGCACCTTTGCTGTGGCAGCAAAAGCTGGACGTTTGTCTTTTTGCTCCAAACACTGCCGAAAGTGAAAAAAGGTTCTTTTGATGATAGCGTCCGCAGGAAAGAAGAGAGGGTGAAATTGTCTGGGGCATGTGAAGGGGTTCCAGGAGGCAGTGAGGACCAGCATCACTTTTCCCCGCTGGCACCTTTGCTCTGGCAGCAAAAGCTGGATGTTTGTCTTCTATGCTCCGGAGGCTGCCGAGACTGTGAAACGGTGCATTTGAGGATAGAATCTTCAGGAAAGCAGAGAGGGCTAAATTGTCTGGGGCATTTGAAGGGGTTCCAGGAGGCAGTGAGGACCATCATCACTTTTCCCCGCTGGCACCTTTGCTGTGGCAGCAAAAGCTGGACGTTTGTCTTTGTTGCTCCAAACACAGCCTAAAGTGAAAAAAGGTGCTTTTGAGGACAGAGTCTGCAGGAAAGCAGAGAGGGCTAAATTGTCTGGGGCATTTGAAGGGGTTCCAGGAGGAAGTGAGGGCCATCATCACTTTTCCCCGCTGGCACCTTTGCTGTGGCAGCAAAAGCTGGACGTTTGTCTTTTTTGCTCCGGAGGCTGCCGAGAGTGAGAAAATATGCTTTTGAGGATAGAGTCTGCAGGAAAGCAGAGAGGGCCAAATTGTCTGGGGCATTTGAAGGGGTTCCAGGAGGCAGTGAGGACCAGCATCACTTGTCCCCGCTGGCACCTTTGCTGTGGCAGCAAAAGCTGGACGTTTGTCCCTTTTGCTCTAAACACCGCCGAAATTGAAAAAAGGTGCTTTTGAGGATAGAGTCTGCAGGAAACAGGGAGGGCCAAATTGTCTGTGGCATTTGAAGGGGTTCCAGGAGGCAGTGAGGACCAGCATCACTTTTCCCCTCTGGCACCTTTGCTGTGGCAGCAAAAGCTGGACGTTTGACTTTTTTTCTCCGGAGGATGCCGAGACTGTGAAACGGTGCTTTTGAGGATAGGGTCCACAGGAAAGCAGAGAGGGTGAAATTGTCTGGGGCATTTGAAGGGGTTCAAGGAGGCAGTGAGGATCAGCATCACTTTTCCCCGCTGGCACCTTTGCTGTGTCAGCAAAAGCTGGACGTTTGTCTTTTTTGCTCCAAACACAGCCGAAGAGAAAAAAGGTCCTTTTGACGATAGCGTCCGCAGGAAAGTAGAGAGGGTGAGATTGTATGGGGCATTTGAAGGGGTTCCAGGAGGCAGTGAGGACCAGCATCACTTTTCCCCGCTGGCAGCTTTGCTCTGGCAGCAAAAGCTGGATGTTTTTCTTCTATGCTCCGGAGGCTGCCAAGACTTTGAAACGGTGCTTTTGACGATAGAGTGTGCAGGAAAGCAGAGAGGGCCAAATTGTTTGGGGCATTTGAAGGGGTTCCAGGAGGCAGTGAGGACCAGCATCACTTTTCCCCGCTGGCACCTTTGCTGTGGCAGCAAAAGCTAGACATTTGTCTGTTTTGCTCCAAACACAGCCTAACGATAAAAAAGGTGCTTTTGAGGATAGAGTCTGCAGGAAAGCAGAGAGGGCCAAATTGTTTGGGGCATTTGAAGGGGTTCCAGGAGGCAGTGAGGACCAGCATCACTTTTCCCCTCTGACAACTTTGCTGTGGCAGCAAAAGCTGGACGTATGTTGTTTTTGGTCCAAACACCGCCGAAAGTGAAAAAAGGTTCTTTTGAGGATAGAGTCTGCAGGAAACAGGGAGAACCAAATTGTCTGTGGCATTTGAAGGGGTTCCAGGAGGCAGTGAGGACCAGCATCACTTTTCCCCTCTGACAACTTTGCTGTGGCAGCAAAAGCTGGACGTTTGTATTTTTGCTCCGTAGGCTGCCGAGACTGAGAAAAGTTGCTTTTGAGGATAGAGTCTGCAGGAAAGCAGAGAGGGTGAAATTGTCTGGGGCATTTGAAGGGGTTCCAGGAGGCAGTGAGGACCAGCATCACTTTTCCCCGCTGGCACCTTTGCTCTGGCAGCAAAAGCTGGATGTTTGTCTTCTATGCTCCGGAGGCTGCCGAGACTGTGAAACGGTGCATTTGAGGATAGAGTCTTCAGGAAAGCAGAGAGGGCTAAATTGTCTGGGGCATTTGAAGGGGTTCCAGGAGGCAGTGAGGACCATCATCACTTTTCCCCGCTGGCACCTTTGCTGTGGCAGCAAAAGCTGGACGTTTGTCTTTGTTGCTCCAAACACAGCCTAAAGTGAAAAAAGGTGCTTTTGAGGAGAGAGTCTGCAGGAAAGCAGAGAGGGCCAAATTGTCTGGGGCATTCGAAGGGGTTCCAGGAGGCAGTGAGGAGCAGCATCACTTTTCCCCGCTGGCACCTTTGCTGTGGCAGCAAAAGCTAGACATTTGTCTGTTTTGGTCCAAACACAGCCTAAAGATAAAAAAGGTGCTTTTGAGGATAGAGTCTGCAGGAAAGCAGAGAGGGTGAAATTGTTTGGGGCATTTGAAGGGGTTCCAGGAGGCAGTGAGGACCAGCATCACTTTTCCCCGCTGACAACTTTGCTGTGGCAGCCAAAGCTGGATGTTTGTCTTTTTTGCTCCAAACACCGCCGAAAGTGAAAAAAGGTGCTTTTGACGATAGATTCCGCAGAAAAGAAGAGAGAGTGAAATTGTCTAGGGCATTTGAAGGGGTTCCAGGAGGCAGTGAGGACCAGCATCACTTTTCCCCGCTGGCACCTTTGCTGTGGCAGCAAAAGCTGGATGTTTGTCTTTTTTTCTCCGTAGGCTGCCGAGACTGTGAAAAGGTGCTTTTGAGGATAGAGTCCGTAGGAAAGCAGAGAGGGCCAAATTGGTTGGGGCTATTGAAGGGATTCCAGGAGGATGTGAGGATCAGCATCACTTTTCCCCGCTGGCACCTTTGCTGTGGCAGCAAAAGTTGGACGTTTGTCTTTTTTGCTCCAAACACCGCCGAAAGTGAAAAAAGGTGCCTTTGAGTATAGAGTCTACAGGAAAGGAGAGAGGGCCAAATTGTCTGGGGCATTTGAAGTGGTTCCAGGAGGCAGTGAGGACCAGCATCACTTTTATCCGCTGGAACCTTTGCTGTGGCAGCAAAAGTTGGACATTTGTCTTTTTTGATCCGGAGGCTGCCGAGAGTGAGAAAAGGTGCTTTTGAGGATAGAGTCTGCAGGAAAGCAGAGAGGGCCAAATTGTCTGGGGCATTTGAAGGGGTTCCAGGAGGCAGTGAGGACCAGCATCACTTGTCCCCGCTGGCACCTTTGCTGTGGCAGCAAAAGCTGGACGTTTGTCTTTTTTGCTCCAAAGACCGCCGAAAGTGAGAAAAGGTCCTTTTGAGTATAGATTCTGCAGGAAAGCAGAGAGGGCCAAATTGTCTGGGGCATTTGAAGGGGTTCCAGGAGGCAGTGAGTACCAGCATCACTTTTCCCCTCTGGCACCTTTGCTGTGGCAGCAAAAGCTGGACGTTTGTCTTTTTTGCTCCAAACACCGCCGAAAGTGAAAAAAGGTGCTTTTGAGGATAGAGTCTGCTGGAAAGCAGAGAGGGTGAAATTGTCTGGGGCATTTGAAGGGGTTCCAGGAGGCAGTGAGGACCAGCATCACTTCTCCCCGCTGGCACCTTTTCTGTGGCAGCAAAAGATGGACGTTTGTCTTTTTTGCTCCAAACACCGCCGAAATTGAAAAAAGGTGCTTTTGAGGATAGAGCATGCAGGAAACAGGAAGAGCCAAATTGTCTGTGGCATTTGAAGGGGTTCCAGGAGGCAGTGAGGACCAGCATCACTTTTCCCTTCTGGCACCTTTGCTGTGGCAGCAAAAGCTGGACGTTTGTCTTTTTTGCTCCGGAGGATGCCGAGACTGTGAAACGGTGCTTTTGAGGATAGAGAATGCAGGAAAGCAGAGAGGGCAAAATTGTCTGGGGCATTTGAAGGGGTTCCAGGAGGCAGTGAGGACCAGCATCACTTCTCCCCGCTGGCACCTTTGCTGTGGCAGCAAATGCTGGACGTTTGTCCCTTTTGCTCCAAACACCGCCGAAATTGAAAAAAGGTGCTTTTGAGGATAGAGTCTGCAGGAAACAGGGAGGGCCAAATTGTCTGTGGCATTTGAAGGGGTTCCAGGAGTCAGTGAGGACCAGCATCACTTTTCCCCTCTGGCACCTTTGCTGTGGCAGCAAAAGCTGGACGTTTGATTTTTTCTCCGGAGGATGCCGAGACTGTTAAACGGTGCTTTTGAGGATAGAGTCCACAGGAAAGCAGAGAGGGTGAAATTGTCTGGGGCATTTGAAGGGGTTCCAGGAGACAGTGAGGACCAGCATCACTTCTCCCCGCTGGCACCTTTGCTGTGGCAGCAAAAGCTGGACGTTTGTCTTTTTTGCTCCAAACACAGCCGAAGTGAAAAAAGGTCCTTTTGACGATAGCGTCCGCAGGAAAGTAGCGAGGATGAAATTGTATGGGGCATTTGAAGGGGTTCCAGGAGGCAGTGAGGACCAGCATCACTTTTCCCGCTGGCAGCTTTGCTGTGGCATCAAAAGCTGGACGTTTGTCTTTTTTTTCTCCGGAGGCTGCCGAGAGTGAAAAAAGGTGCTTTTGAGGATACAGTCTGCAGGAAAGCAGAGAGGGCCAAATTGTTTGGGGCATTTTAAGGGGTTCCAGGAGGCAGTGAGGACCAGCATCACTTTTCCCCGCTGACACCTTTGCTGTGGCAGCAAAAGCTGGACGTTTGTCTTATTTGCTCCAAACACCGACGAAAGTGAAAAAAGGTGCTTTTCAGTATAGATTCTGCAGGAAAGCAGAGAGGGCCAAATTGTCTGGGGCATTTGAAGGGGTTCCAGGAGGCAGTGAGGACCAGCATCACTTTTATCCGCTGGCACCTTTGCTGAGGCAGCAAAAGCTGGACGTTTGTCTTTTTTGCTCCGGAGGATGCCGAGACTGTGAAACGGTGCTTTTGAGGATAGAGTCTGCAGGAAATCAGAGCGGGCTAAATTGTCTGGGGCATTTCAAGGGGTTCAAGGAGGCAGTGAGGACCAGCATCACTTTTCCCTGCTGGCACCTTTGCTGTGGCAGCAAAAGCTGGACGTTTGTCTTTTTTGCTCTGGAGGCTGCCGAGAGTGAAGAAACGTGCTTTTGAGGATAGAGTCTGCAGGAAAGCAGAGAGGGCCAAATTGTCTGGGGCATTTGAAGGGGTTCCAGGAGGCAGTGAGGACCAGCATCACTTTTATCCGCTGGCACTTTTGCTCTGGCAGCCATATCTGGACGTTTGTCTTTTTTGCTCCAAACACCGCCGAAAGTGAAAAAAGTTGCTTTTTAGGATAGAGTCTGCAGGAAAGAAGAGAGGGCCAAATTGTCTGGGGCATTTGAAGGGGTTCCAGGAGGCAGTGAGGACCAGCATCACTTTTATCCGCTGGCACCTTTGCTGAGGCAGCAAAAGCTGGACGTTTGTCTTTTTTGCTCCGGAGGCTGCCGAGAGTGAAAAAAGGTGCTTTTGAGGATAGAGTCTGCAGGAAAGAAGAGAGGGCCAAATTGTATGGGGCATTTGAAGGGGTTCCAGGAGGCAGTGAGGACCAGCATCACTTTTCCCCGCTGGCACCTTTGCTGTGGCAGCAAAAGCTGGACGCTTGTCTTTTTTGCTCCAAACAACGCCGAAATTGAAAAAAGGTGCTTTTGAGGATAGAGTGCGCAGGAAAGAAGAGAGGGCCAAATTGTCTGGGGCATTTGAAGGGGTTCCAGGAGGCAGTGAGGACCAGCATCACTTTTCCCCGCTGGCACCTTTGCTGTGGCAGCAAAAGCTGGACGTTTGTCTTTTTTGCTCAAACACAGCCTAAAGATAAAAAAGGTGCTTTTCAGGATAGAGTCTGCAGGAAAGCAGAGAGGGCCAAATTGTCTGGGGCATTTGACGGGGTTCCAGGAGGCAGTGAGGACCAGCATCACTTTTCCCCGCTGACACCTTTGCTGTGGCAGCAAAAGCTGGACGTTTGTCTTATTTGCTCCAAACACCGACGAAAGTGAAAAAAGGTGCTTTTCAGTATAGATTCTGCAGGAAAGCAGAGAGGGCCAAATTGTCTGGGGCATTTGAAGGGGTTCCAGGAGGCAGTGAGGACCAGCATCACTTTTATCCGCTGGCACCTTTGCTGAGGCAGCAAAAGCTGGACGTTTGTCTTTTTTGCTCCGGAGGATGCCGAGACTGTGAAACGGTGCTTTTGAGGATAGAGTCTGCAGGAAATCAGAGCGGGCTACATTGTCTGGGGCATTTGAAGGGGTTCCAGGAGGCAGTGAGGACCAGCATCACTTTTCCCCGCTGGCACCTTTGCTGAGGCAGCCATATTTGGACGTTTGTCTTTTTTGCTCCAAACACCGCCGAAAGTGAAAAATGTTGCTTTTGAGGATAGAGTCTGCAGGAAAGAAGAGAGGGCCAAATTGTCTGGGGCATTTGAAGGGGTTCCAGGAGGCAGTGAGTACCAGCATCACTTTTCCCCGCTGGCACCTTTGCTGTGGCAGCAAAAGCTGGACGTTTGTCTTTTTTGCTCCGGAGGCTGCCGAGAGTGAAAAAAGGTGCTTTTGAGGATAGAGTCTGCAGGAAAGAAGAGAGGGCCAAATTGTATGGGGCATTTGAAGGGGTTCCAGGAGGCAGTGAGGACCAGCATCACTTTTCCCCGCTGGCACCTTTGCTGTGGCAGCAAAAGCTGGACGCTTGTCTTTTTTGCTCCAAACACCGCCGAAAGTGAAAAAAGGTGCTTTTGAAGATAGAGTCCGCAGGAAAGAAGAGAGGGTGAAATTGTCTGGGGCATTTGAAGGGGTTCCAGGAGGCAGTGAGGACCAGCATCACTTTTATCCGCTGGCACTTTTGTTGTGGCAGCAAAAGCTGGATGTTTGTCTTCTATGCTCCGGAGGCTGCCAAGACTTTGAAACGGTCCTTTTGACGATAGAGTCTGCAGGAAAGCAGAGAGGGCTAAATTGTCTGGGGCATTTGAAGGGGTTCCAGGATGCAGTGAGGACCAGCATCACTTTTCCCCGCTGGCACCTTTGCTGTGGCAGCAAAAGCTGGACGTTTCTCTTTTTTGCTCCAAACACCGCCGAAAGTGAAAAATGTGCTTTTCAGTATAGATTCTGCAGGAAAGCAGAGAGGGCCAAATTGTTTGGGGCATTTGAAGGGGTTCCAGGAGGCAGTGAGGACCAGCATCACTTTTCCCCGCTGGCACCTTTGCTCTGGCAGCAAAAGCTGGATGTTTGTCTTCTATGCTCCGGAGGATGCCGAGACTGTGAAACGGTGCATTTGAGGATAGAATCTTCAGGAAAGCAGAGAGGGCTAAATTGTCTGGGGCATTTGAAGGGGTTCCAGGAGGCAGTGAGGACCATCATCACTTTTCCCCGCTGGCACCTTTGCTGTGGCAGCAAAAGCTGGACGTTTGTCTTTGTTGCTCCAAACACAGCCTAAAGTGAAAAAAGGTGCTTTTGAGGACAGAGTCTGCAGGAAAGCAGAGAGGGCTAAATTGTCTGGGGCATTTGAAGGGGTTCCAGGAGGAAGTGAGGGCCATCATCACTTTTCCCCGCTGGCACCTTTGCTGTGGCAGCAAAAGCTGGACGTTTGTCTTTTTTGCTCCGGAGGCTGCCGAGAGTGAGAAAATATGCTTTTGAGGATAGAGTCTGCAGGAAAGCGAGAGGGCCAAATTGTCTGGGGCATTTGAAGGGGTTCCAGGAGGCAGTGAGGACCAGCATCACTTGTCCCCGCTGGCACCTTTGCTGTGGCAGCAAAAGCTGGACGTTTGTCCCTTTTGCTCTAAACACCGCCGAAATTGAAAAAAGGTGCTTTTGAGGATAGAGTCTGCAGGAAACAGGGAGGGCCAAATTGTCTGTGGCATTTGAAGGGGTTCCAGGAGGCAGTGAGGACCAGCATCACTTTTCCCCTCTGGCACCTTTGCTGTGGCAGCAAAAGCTGGACGTTTGACTTTTTTTCTCCGGAGGATGCCGAGACTGTGAAACGGTGCTTTTGAGGATAGGGTCCACAGGAAAGCAGAGAGGGTGAAATTGTCTGGGGCATTTGAAGGGGTTCAAGGAGGCAGTGAGGATCAGCATCACTTTTCCCCGCTGGCACCTTTGCTGTGTCAGCAAAAGCTGGACGTTTGTCTTTTTTGCTCCAAACACAGCCGAAGAGAAAAAAGGTCCTTTTGACGATAGCGTCCGCAGGAAAGTAGAGAGGGTGAGATTGTATGGGGCATTTGAAGGGGTTCCAGGAGGCAGTGAGGACCAGCATCACTTTTCCCCGCTGGCAGCTTTGCTCTGGCAGCAAAAGCTGGATGTTTTTCTTCTATGCTCCGGAGGCTGCCAAGACTTTGAAACGGTGCTTTTGACGATAGAGTGTGCAGGAAAGCAGAGAGGGCCAAATTGTTTGGGGCATTTGAAGGGGTTCCAGGAGGCAGTGAGGACCAGCATCACTTTTCCCCGCTGGCACCTTTGCTGTGGCAGCAAAAGCTAGACATTTGTCTGTTTTGCTCCAAACACAGCCTAACGATAAAAAAGGTGCTTTTGAGGATAGAGTCTGCAGGAAAGCAGAGAGGGCCAAATTGTTTGGGGCATTTGAAGGGGTTCCAGGAGGCAGTGAGGACCAGCATCACTTTTCCCTGCTGGCACCTTTGCTGTGGCAGCAAAAGCTGGACGTATGTTGTTTTTGGTCCAAACACCGCCGAAAGTGAAAAAAGGTTCTTTTGAGGATAGAGTCTGCAGGAAACAGGGAGAACCAAATTGTCTGTGGCATTTGAAGGGGTTCCAGGAGGCAGTGAGGACCAGCATCACTTTTCCCCTCTGACAATTTGCTGTGGCAGCAAAAGCTGGACGTTTGTATTTTTGCTCCGTAGGCTGCCGAGACTGAGAAAAGTTGCTTTTGAGGATAGAGTCTGCAGGAAAGCAGAGAGGGCCAAATTGTCTGGGGCATTTGAAGGGGTTCCAGGAGGCAGTGAGGACCAGCATCACTTTTACCCGCTGGCATCTTTGCTGTGGCAGCAAAAGCTGGACGTTTGTCTTTTTTGCTCCGGAGGCTGCTGAGAGTGAAAATAGGTGCTTTTGAGGATAGAGTCTGCAGGAAAGCAGAGAGGGCCAAATTGTCTGGGGCATTCGAAGGGGTTCCAGGAGGCAGTGAGGAGCAGCATCACTTTTCCCCGCTGGCACCTTTGCTGTGGCAGGAAAAGCTGGATGTTTGTCTTCTATGCTCCGGAGGCTGCCGAGACTGTGAAACGGTGCATTTGAGGATAGAGTCTTCAGGAAAGCAGAGAGGGCTAAATTGTCTGGGGCATTTGAAGGGGTTCCAGGAGGCAGTGAGGACCATCATCACTTTTCCCCGCTGGCACCTTTGCTGTGGCAGCAAAAGCTGGACGTTTGTCTTTGTTGCTCCAAACACAGCCTAAAGTGAAAAAAGGTGCTTTTGAGGACAGAGTCTGCAGGAAAGCAGAGAGGGCTAAATTGTCTGGGGCATTTGAAGGGGTTCCAGGAGGAAGTGAGGGCCATCATCACTTTTCCCCGCTGGCACCTTTGCTGTGGCAGCAAAAGCTGGACGTTTGTCTTTTTTGCTCCGGAGGCTGCCGAGAGTGAGAAAATATGCTTTTGAGGATAGAGTCTGCAGGAAAGCGAGAGGGTGAAATTGTCTGGGGCATTTGAAGGGGTTCCAGGAGGCAGTGAGGACCAGCATCACTTTTCCCCTCTGGCACCTTTGCTGTGGCAGCAAAAGCTGGACGTTTGACTTTTTTTCTCCGGAGGATGCCGAGACTGTGAAACGGTGCTTTTGAGGATAGGGTCCACAGGAAAGCAGAGAGGGTGAAATTGTATGGGGCATTTGAAGGGGTTCAAGGAGGCAGTGAGGATCAGCATCACTTTTCCCCGCTGGCACCTTTGCTGTGTCAGCAAAAGCTGGACGTTTGTCTTTTTTGCTCCAAACACAGCCGAAGAGAAAAAAGGTCCTTTTGACGATAGCGTCCGCAGGAAAGTAGAGAGGGTGAGATTGTATGGGGCATTTGAAGGGGTTCCAGGAGGCAGTGAGGACCAGCATCACTTTTCCCGCTGGCAGCTTTGCTCTGGCAGCAAAAGCTGGATGTTTTTCTTCTATGCTCCGGAGGCTGCCAAGACTTTGAAACGGTGCTTTTGACGATAGAGTGTGCAGGAAAGCAGAGAGGGCCAAATTGTTTGGGGCATTTGAAGGGGTTCCAGGAGGCAGTGAGGACCAGCATCACTTTTCCCCGCTGGCACCTTTGCTGTGGCAGCAAAAGCTGGACGTTTGTCTTTTTTGCTCCAAACACAGCCGAAGTGAAAAAAGGTCCTTTTGACGATAGCGTCCGCAGGAAAGTAGCGAGGATGAAATTGTATGGGGCATTTGAAGGGGTTCCAGGAGGCAGTGAGGACCAGCATCACTTTTCCCGCTGGCAGCTTTGCTGTGGCATCAAAAGCTGGACGTTTGTCTTTTTTGCTCTGGAGGATGCCGAGACTGTGAAACGGTGCTTTTGAGGATAGAGTCTGCAGGAAATCAGAGCGGACTAAATTGTCTGGGGCATTTCAAGGGGTTCCAGGAGGCAGTGAGGACCAGCATCACTTTTCCCTGCTGGCACCTTTGCTGTGGCAGCAAAAGCTGGACGTTTGTCTTTTTTGCTCTGGAGGCTGCCGAGAGTGAAGAAACGTGCTTTTGAGGATAGAGTCTGCAGGAAAGCAGAGAGGGCCAAATTGTATGGGGCATTTGAAGGGGTTCCAGGAGGCAGTGAGGACCAGCATCACTTTTCCCCGCTGGCACCTTTGCTGAGGCAGCCATATCTGGACGTTTGTCTTTTTTGCTACAAACACCGCCGAAAGTGAAAAAAGTTGCTTTTGAGGATAGAGTCTGCAGGAAAGAAGAGAGGGCCAAATTGTCTGGGGCATTTGAAGGGGTTCCAGGAGGCAGTGAGTACCAGCATCACTTTTCCCCGCTGGCACCTTTGCTGTGGCAGCAAAAGCTGGACGTTTGTCTTTTTTGCTCCGGAGGCTGCCGAGAGTGAAAAAAGGTGCTTTTGAGGATAGAGTCTGCAGGAAAGAAGAGAGGGCCAAATTGTATGGGGCATTTGAAGGGGTTCCAGGAGGCAGTGAGGACCAGCATCACTTTTCCCCGCTGGCACCTTTGCTGTGGCAGCAAAAGCTGGACGCTTGTCTTTTTTGCTCCAAACAACGCCGAAATTGAAAAAAGGTGCTTTTGAGGATAGAGTGCGCAGGAAAGAAGAGAGGGCCAAATTGTCTGGGGCATTTGAAGGGGTTCCAGGAGGCAGTGAGGACCAGCATCACTTTTCCCCGCTGGCACCTTTGCTGTGGCAGCAAAAGCTGGACGTTTGTCTTTTTTGCTCAAACACAGCCTAAAGATAAAAAAGGTGCTTTTCAGGATAGAGTCTGCAGGAAAGCAGAGAGGGCCAAATTGTCTGGGGCATTTGACGGGGTTCCAGGAGGCAGTGAGGACCAGCATCACTTTTCCCTGCTGACACCTTTGCTGTGGCAGCAAAAGCTGGACGTTTGTCTTATTTGCTCCAAACACCGACGAAAGTGAAAAAAGGTGCTTTTCAGTATAGATTCTGCAGGAAAGCAGAGAGGGCCAAATTGTCTGGGGCATTTGAAGGGGTTCCAGGAGGCAGTGAGGACCAGCATCACTTTTATCCGCTGGCACCTTTGCTGAGGCAGCAAAAGCTGGACGTTTGTCTTTTTTGCTCCGGAGGATGCCGAGACTGTGAAACGGTGCTTTTGAGGATAGAGTCTGCAGGAAATTAGAGCGGGCTAAATTGTCTGGGGCATTTCAAGGGGTTCCAGGAGGCAGTGAGGACCAGCATCACTTTTCCCTGCTGGCACCTTTGCTGTGGCAGCAAAAGCTGGACGTTTGTCTTTTTTGCTCTGGAGGCTGCCGAGAGTGAAGAAACGTGCTTTTGAGGATAGAGTCTGCAGGAAAGCAGAGAGGGCCAAATTGTCTGGGGCATTTGAAGGGGTTCCAGGAGGCAGTGAGGACCAGCATCACTTTTCCCCGCTGGCACCTTTGCTGAGGCAGCCATATTTGGACGTTTGTCTTTTTTGCTCCAAACACCGCCGAAAGTGAAAAAAGTTGCTTTTGAGGATAGAGTCTGCAGGAAAGAAGAGAGGGCCAAATTGTCTGGGGCATTTGAAGGGGTTCCAGGAGGCAGTGAGTACCAGCATCACTTTTCCCCGCTGGCACCTTTGCTGTGGCAGCAAAAGCTGGACGTTTGTCTTTTTTGCTCCGGAGGCTGCCGAGAGTGAAAAAAGGTGCTTTTGAGGATAGAGTCTGCAGGAAAGAAGAGAGGGCCAAATTGTATGGGGCATTTGAAGGGGTTCCAGGAGGCAGTGAGGACCAGCATCACTTTTCCCCGCTGGCACCTTTGCTGTGGCAGCAAAAGCTGGACGCTTGTCTTTTTTGCTCCAAACAACGCCGAAATTGAAAAAAGGTGCTTTTGAGGATAGAGTGCGCAGGAAAGAAGAGAGGGCCAAATTGTCTGGGGCATTTGAAGGGGTTCCAGGAGGCAGTGAGGACCAGCATCACTTTTCCCCGCTGGCACCTTTGCTGTGGCAGCAAAAGCTGGACGTTTGTCTTTTTTGCTCCAAACACAGCCGAAGTGAAAAAAGGTCCTTTTGACGATAGCGTCCGCAGGAATGTAGAGAGGATGAAATTGTCTGGGGCATTTGAAGGGGTTCCAGGAGGCAGTGAGGACCAGCATCACTTTTCCCGCTGGCAGCTTTGCTCTGGCAGCAAAAGCTGGATGTTTTTCTTCTATGCTCCGGAGGCTGCCAAGACTTGGAAACAGTGCTTTTCACGATAGAGTCTGCAGGAAAGCTGAGAGGGCTAAATTGTCTGGGGCATTTGAAGGGGTTCCAGGATGCAGTGAGGACCAGCATCACTATTCCCCGCTGGCACCTTTGCTGTGGCAGCAAAAGCTGGACGTTTGTCCCTTTTGCTCCAAACACCGCCGAAATTGAAAAAAGGTGCTTTTGAGGATAGAGTCTGCAGGAAACAGGGAGGGCCAAATTGTCTGGGGCATTTGAAGGGGTTCCAGGAGGCAGTGAGGACCAGCATCACTTTACCCCTCTCGCACCTTTGCTGTGGCAGCAAAAGCTGGACGTATTTCTTTTTTGCTTCAAACAACGCCGAAAGTGAGATTTATGCTTTCGAGGATAGAGTCTGCAGGAAAGAAGAGAGGGCTAAATTGTCTGGGGCATTTGAAGGGGTTCCAGGAGGCAGTGAGGACCAGCATCACTTTTCCCCGCTGGCACCTTTGCTGTGGCAGCAAAAGCTGGACGTTTGTCTTTTTTGCTCCAAACACCGCCGAAAGTGAAAAAAGGTGCTTTTGAAGATAGAGTCCGCAGGAAAGAAGAGAGGGTGAAATTGTCTGGGGCATTTGAAGGGGTTCCAGGAGGCAGTGAGGACCAGCATCACTTTTATCCGCTGGCACTTTTGTTGTGGCAGCAAAAGCTGGATGTTTGTCTTCTATGCTCCGGAGGCTGCCAAGACTTTGAAACGGTCCTTTTGACGATAGAGTCTGCAGGAAAGCAGAGAGGGCTAAATTGTCTGGGGCATTTGAAGGGGTTCCAGGATGCAGTGAGGACCAGCATCACTTTTCCCCGCTGGCACCTTTGCTGTGGCAGCAAAAGCTGGACGTTTCTCTTTTTTGCTCCAAACACCGCCGAAAGTGAAAAATGTGCTTTTCAGTATAGATTCTGCAGGAAAGCAGAGAGGGCCAAATTGTTTGGGGCATTTGAAGGGGTTCCAGGAGGCAGTGAGGACCAGCATCACTTTTATCCGCTGGCACTTTTGCTCTGGCAGCAAAAGCTGGACGTTTGTCCCTTTTGCTCCAAACACCGCCGAAATTGAAAAAAGGTGCTTTTGAGCATAGAGACTGCAGGAAACAGGGAGGGCCAAATTGTCTGGGGCATTTGAAGGGGTTCCAGGAGGCAGTGAGGACCAGCATCACTTTTCCCCGCTGGCACCTTTGCTGTGGCAGCAAAAGCTGGACGTTTCTCTTTTTTGCTCCAAACACCGCCGAAAGTGAAAAAAGGTGCTTTTGACGATAGAGTCCGCAGGAAAGAAGAGAGGGTGAAATTGTCTGGGGCATTTGAAGGGGTTCCAGGAGGCAGTGAGGACCAGCATCACTTTTCCCCGCTGGCACCTTTGCTGTGGCAGCAAAAGCTGGACGTTTGTCTTTTTTGCTCCAAACAACGCCGAAAGTGAAAAAAGGTACTTTTGAGGATAGAGTCTGCAGGAAAGAAGAGAGGGTGAAATCGTCTGGGGCATTTGAAGGGGTTCCAGGAGGCAGTGAGGACCAGCATCACTTTTCCCCGCTGGCACCTTTGCTGTGGCAGCAAAAGCTGGACGTTTGTCTTTTTTGCTCCGGAGGCTGCCGAGAATGAAAAAAGGTGCTTTTGAGGATAGAGTCTGCAGGAAAGCAGAGAGGGCCAAATTGTCTGGGACATTTGAAAGGGTTCCAGGAGGCAGTGAGGACCAGCATCACTTTTCCCCGCTGGCACCTTTGCTGTGGCAGCAAAAGCTGGACGTTTGACTCTTTTGTTCCAAACACCGCCGAAATTGAAAAAAGGTTCTTTTGAGGATAGAGTCTGCAGGAAACAGGAAGGGCCAAATTGTCTGGGGCATTTGAAGGTGTTCCAGGAGGCAGTGAGGACCAGCATCACTTTTCCCCGCTGGCACCTTTGCTGTGGCAGCAAAAGCTGGACGTTTGTCTTTTTTGCTCTGGAGGATGCCGACAATGAGAAAAGCTGCTTTTGAGGATAGAGTCTGCAGGAAAGCAGAGAGGGCTAAATTGTCTGGGGCATTTGAAGGGGTTCCAGGGGGCAGTGAGGACCAGCATCACTTTTACCCGCTGGCACCTTTGCTGTGGCAGCAAAAGCTGGACGTTTGTCTTATTTGCTCCAAAGACCGCCGAAAGTGAAAAAAGGTGCTTTTCAGTATAGATTCTGCAGGAAAGCAGAGAGGGCCAAATTGTCTGGGGCATTTGAAGGGGTTCCAGGAGGCAGTGAGGACCAGCATCACTTTTCCCCGCTGGCACCTTTGCTGTGGCAGCAAAAGCTGGACGTTTGTCCCTTTTGCTCTAAACACCGCCGAAATTGAAAAAAGGTGCTTTTGAGGATAGAGTCTGCAGGAAACAGGGAGGGCCAAATTGTCTGTGGCATTTGAAGGGGTTCCAGGAGGCAGTGAGGACCAGCATCACTTTTCCCCTCTGGCACCTTTGCTGTGGCAGCAAAAGCTGGACGTTTGACTTTTTTTCTCCGGAGGATGCCGAGACTGTGAAACGGTGCTTTTGAGGATAGGGTCCACAGGAAAGCAGAGAGGGTGAAATTGTCTGGGGCATTTGAAGGGGTTCAAGGAGGCAGTGAGGACCAGCATCACTTTTCCCCGCTGGCACCTTTGCTGTGGCAGCAAAAGCTGGACGTTTGTCTTTTTTGCTCCAAACACAGCCGAAGTGAAAAAAGGTTCTTTTGACGATAGCGTCCGCAGGAAAGTAGAGAGGGTGAGATTGTATGGGGCATTTGAAGGGGTTCAAGGAGGCAGTGAGGACCAGCATCACTTTTCCCGCTGGCAGCTTTGCTCTGGCAGCAAAAGCTGGATGTTTTTCTTCTATGCTCCAGAGGCTGCCAAGACTTTGAAACGGTGCTTTTGACGATAGAGTCTGCAGGAAAGCAGAGAGGGCCAAATTGTTTGGGGCATTTGAAGGGGGACCAGGAGGCAGTGAGGACCAGCATCACTTTTCCCCGCTGGCACCTTTGCTGTGGCAGCAAAAGCTAGACATTTGTCTGTTTTGCTCCAAACACAGCCTAACGATAAAAAAGGTGCTTTTGACGATAGAGTCTGCAGGAAAGCAGAGAGGGCCAAATTGTTTGGGGCATTTGAGGGGGGTCCAGGAGGCAGTGAGGACCAGCATCACTTTTCCCCGCTGGCACCTTTGCTGTGGCAGCAAAAGCTAGACATTTGTCTGTTTTGCTCCAAACACAGTCTAACGATAAAAAAGGTGCTTTTGAGGATAGAGTCTGCAGGAAAGCAGAGAGGGCCAAATTGTCTGGGGCATTTGAAGGGGTTCCAGGAGGCAGTGAGGACCAGCATCACTTTTCCCCGCTGTCACCTTTGCTGTGGTAGCAAAAGCTGGACGTTTGTCTTTTTTGCTCCAAACACAGCCGAAAGTGAAAAAAGGTCCTTTTGAGTATAGATTCTGCAGGAAAGCAGAGAGGGCCAAATTGTCTGAGGCATTTGAAGGGGTTCCAGGAGGCAGTGAGGACCAGCATCACTTTTCCCCGCTGGCACCTTTGCTGTGGCAGCAAAAGCTGGACGTTTGTCTTTTTTGCTCCAAACACCACAGAAAGTGAAAAAAGATGCTTTTGACGATAGAGTCCGCAGGAAAGAAGAGAGGGACAAATTGTATGGGGCATTTGAAGGGGTTCCAGGAGGCAGTGAGGACCAGCATCACTTTT
This sequence comes from Vanellus vanellus, assembly GCF_965231255.1. NCBI lineage: Eukaryota > Metazoa > Chordata > Aves > Charadriiformes > Charadriidae > Vanellus > Vanellus vanellus. Next base: position 82,035 of record NW_028127563.1, read on the forward strand.
CCCCGCTGGCACCTTTGCTGTGGCAGCAAAAGCTGGACGCTTGTCTTTTTTGCTCCAAACAACGCCGAAATTGAAAAAAGGTGCTTTTGAGGATAGAGTGCGCAGGAAAGAAGAGAGGGCCAAATTGTCTGGGGCATTTGAAGGGGTTCCAGGAGGCAGTGAGGACCAGCATCACTTTTCCCCGCTGGCACCTTTGCTGTGGCAGCAAAAGCTGGACGTTTGTCTTTTTTGCTCCAAACACAGCCGAAGTGAAAAAAGGTCCTTTTGACGATAGCGTCCGCAGGAATGTAGAGAGGATGAAATTGTCTGGGGCATTTGAAGGGGTTCCAGGAGGCAGTGAGGACCAGCATCACTTTTCCCGCTTACAGCTTTGCTCTGGCAGCAAAAGCTGGATGTTTTTCTTCTATGCTCCGGAGGCTGCCAAGACTTGGAAACAGTGCTTTTCACGATAGAGTCTGCAGGAAAGCTGAGAGGGCTAAATTGTCTGGGGCATTTGAAGGGGTTCCAGGATGCAGTGAGGACCAGCATCACTATTCCCCGCTGGCACCTTTGCTGTGGCAGCAAAAGCTGGACGTTTGTCCCTTTTGCTCCAAACACCGCCGAAATTGAAAAAAGGTGCTTTTGAGGATAGAGTCTGCAGGAAACAGGGAGGGCCAAATTGTCTGGGGCATTTGAAGGGGTTCCAGGAGGCAGTGAGGACCAGCATCACTTTACCCCTCTCGCACCTTTGCTGTGGCAGCAAAAGCTGGACGTATTTCTTTTTTGCTTCAAACAACGCCGAAAGTGAGATTTATGCTTTCGAGGATAGAGTCTGCAGGAAAGAAGAGAGGGCTAAATTGTCTGGGGCATTTGAAGGGGTTCCAGGAGGCAGTGAGGACCAGCATCACTTTTCCCCGCTGGCACCTTTGCTGTGGCAGCAAAAGCTGGACGTTTGTCTTTTTTGCTCCAAACACCGCCGAAAGTGAAAAAAGGTGCTTTTGAAGATAGAGTCCGCAGGAAAGAAGAGAGGGTGAAATTGTCTGGGGCATTTGAAGGGGTTCCAGGAGGCAGTGAGGACCAGCATCACTTTTATCCGCTGGCACTTTTGTTGTGGCAGCAAAAGCTGGATGTTTGTCTTCTATGCTCCGGAGGCTGCCAAGACTTTGAAACGGTCCTTTTGACGATAGAGTCTGCAGGAAAGCAGAGAGGGCTAAATTGTCTGGGGCATTTGAAGGGGTTCCAGGATGCAGTGAGGACCAGCATCACTTTTCCCCGCTGGCACCTTTGCTGTGGCAGCAAAAGCTGGACGTTTGTCTTATTTGCTCCAAAGACCGCCGAAAGTGAAAAAAGGTGCTTTTCAGTATAGATTCTGCAGGAAAGCAGAGAGGGCCAAATTGTCTGGGGCATTTGAAGGGGTTCCAGGAGGCAGTGAGGACCAGCATCACTTTTCCCCGCTGGCACCTTTGCTGTGGCAGCAAAAGCTGGACGTTTGTCCCTTTTGCTCTAAACACCGCCGAAATTGAAAAAAGGTGCTTTTGAGGATAGAGTCTGCAGGAAACAGGGAGGGCCAAATTGTCTGTGGCATTTGAAGGGGTTCCAGGAGGCAGTGAGGACCAGCATCACTTTTCCCCTCTGGCACCTTTGCTGTGGCAGCAAAAGCTGGACGTTTGACTTTTTTTCTCCGGAGGATGCCGAGACTGTGAAACGGTGCTTTTGAGGATAGGGTCCACAGGAAAGCAGAGAGGGTGAAATTGTCTGGGGCATTTGAAGGGGTTCAAGGAGGCAGTGAGGACCAGCATCACTTTTCCCCGCTGGCACCTTTGCTGTGGCAGCAAAAGCTGGACGTTTGTCTTTTTTGCTCCAAACACAGCCGAAGTGAAAAAAGGTTCTTTTGACGATAGCGTCCGCAGGAAAGTAGAGAGGGTGAGATTGTATGGGGCATTTGAAGGGGTTCAAGGAGGCAGTGAGGACCAGCATCACTTTTCCCGCTGGCAGCTTTGCTCTGGCAGCAAAAGCTGGATGTTTTTCTTCTATGCTCCAGAGGCTGCCAAGACTTTGAAACGGTGCTTTTGACGATAGAGTCTGCAGGAAAGCAGAGAGGGCCAAATTGTTTGGGGCATTTGAAGGGGGTCCAGGAGGCAGTGAGGACCAGCATCACTTTTCCCCGCTGGCACCTTTGCTGTGGCAGCAAAAGCTAGACATTTGTCTGTTTTGCTCCAAACACAGCCTAACGATAAAAAAGGTGCTTTTGACGATAGAGTCTGCAGGAAAGCAGAGAGGGCCAAATTGTTTGGGGCATTTGAGGGGGGTCCAGGAGGCAGTGAGGACCAGCATCACTTTTCCCCGCTGGCACCTTTGCTGTGGCAGCAAAAGCTAGACATTTGTCTGTTTTGCTCCAAACACAGTCTAACGATAAAAAAGGTGCTTTTGAGGATAGAGTCTGCAGGAAAGCAGAGAGGGCCAAATTGTCTGGGGCATTTGAAGGGGTTCCAGGAGGCAGTGAGGACCAGCATCACTTTTCCCCGCTGTCACCTTTGCTGTGGTAGCAAAAGCTGGACGTTTGTCTTTTTTGCTCCAAACACAGCCGAAAGTGAAAAAAGGTCCTTTTGAGTATAGATTCTGCAGGAAAGCAGAGAGGGCCAAATTGTCTGAGGCATTTGAAGGGGTTCCAGGAGGCAGTGAGGACCAGCATCACTTTTCCCCGCTGGCACCTTTGCTGTGGCAGCAAAAGCTGGACGTTTGTCTTTTTTGCTCCAAACACCACAGAAAGTGAAAAAAGATGCTTTTGACGATAGAGTCCGCAGGAAAGAAGAGAGGGACAAATTGTATGGGGCATTTGAAGGGGTTCCAGGAGGCAGTGAGGACCAGCATCACTTTTCCCCGCTGGCACCTTTGCTGTGGCAGCAAAAGCTGGACGCTTGTCTTTTTTGCTCCAAACAACGCCGAAATTGAAAAAAGGTGCTTTTGAGGATAGAGTGCGCAGGAAAGAAGAGAGGGCCAAATTGTCTGGGGCATTTGAAGGGGTTCCAGGAGGCAGTGAGGACCAGCATCACTTTTCCCCGCTGGCACCTTTGCTGTGGCAGCAAAAGCTGGACGTTTGTCTTTTTTGCTCCAAACACAGCCGAAGTGAAAAAAGGTCCTTTTGACGATAGCGTCCGCAGGAATGTAGAGAGGATGAAATTGTCTGGGGCATTTGAAGGGGTTCCAGGAGGCAGTGAGGACCAGCATCACTTTTCCCGCTTACAGCTTTGCTCTGGCAGCAAAAGCTGGATGTTTTTCTTCTATGCTCCGGAGGCTGCCAAGACTTGGAAACAGTGCTTTTCACGATAGAGTCTGCAGGAAAGCTGAGAGGGCTAAATTGTCTGGGGCATTTGAAGGGGTTCCAGGATGCAGTGAGGACCAGCATCACTATTCCCCGCTGGCACCTTTGCTGTGGCAGCAAAAGCTGGACGTTTGTCCCTTTTGCTCCAAACACCGCCGAAATTGAAAAAAGGTGCTTTTGAGGATAGAGTCTGCAGGAAACAGGGAGGGCCAAATTGTCTGGGGCATTTGAAGGGGTTCCAGGAGGCAGTGAGGACCAGCATCACTTTACCCCTCTCGCACCTTTGCTGTGGCAGCAAAAGCTGGACGTATTTCTTTTTTGCTTCAAACAACGCCGAAAGTGAGATTTATGCTTTCGAGGATAGAGTCTGCAGGAAAGAAGAGAGGGCTAAATTGTCTGGGGCATTTGAAGGGGTTCCAGGAGGCAGTGAGGACCAGCATCACTTTTCCCCGCTGGCACCTTTGCTGTGGCAGCAAAAGCTGGACGTTTGTCTTTTTTGCTCCAAACACCGCCGAAAGTGAAAAAAGGTGCTTTTGAAGATAGAGTCCGCAGGAAAGAAGAGAGGGTGAAATTGTCTGGGGCATTTGAAGGGGTTCCAGGAGGCAGTGAGGACCAGCATCACTTTTATCCGCTGGCACTTTTGTTGTGGCAGCAAAAGCTGGATGTTTGTCTTCTATGCTCCGGAGGCTGCCAAGACTTTGAAACGGTCCTTTTGACGATAGAGTCTGCAGGAAAGCAGAGAGGGCTAAATTGTCTGGGGCATTTGAAGGGGTTCCAGGATGCAGTGAGGACCAGCATCACTTTTCCCCGCTGGCACCTTTGCTGTGGCAGCAAAAGCTGGACGTTTCTCTTTTTTGCTCCAAACACCGCCGAAAGTGAAAAATGTGCTTTTCAGTATAGATTCTGCAGGAAAGCAGAGAGGGCCAAATTGTTTGGGGCATTTGAAGGGGTTCCAGGAGGCAGTGAGGACCAGCATCACTTTTATCCGCTGGCACTTTTGCTCTGGCAGCAAAAGCTGGACGTTTGTCCCTTTTGCTCCAAACACCGCCGAAATTGAAAAAAGGTGCTTTTGAGCATAGAGTCTGCAGGAAACAGGGAGGGCCAAATTGTCTGGGGCATTTGAAGGGGTTCCAGGAGGCAGTGAGGACCAGCATCACTTTACCCCTCTCGCACCTTTGCTGTGGCAGCAAAAGCTGGACGTTTGACTTTTTTTCTCCGGAGGATGCCGAGACTGTGAAACGGTGCTTTTGACGATAGAGTCCGCAGGAAAGAAGAGAGGGTGAAATTGTCTGGGGCATTTGAAGGGGTTCCAGGAGGCAGTGAGGACCAGCATCACTTTTCCCCGCTGGCACCTTTGCTGTGGCAGCAAAAGCTGGACGTTTGTCTTTTTTGCTCCAAACATCGCCGAAAGTGAAAAAAGGTACTTTTGAGGATAGAGTCTGCAGGAAAGAAGAGAGGGTGAAATTGTCTGGGGCATTTGAAGGGGTTCCAGGAGGCAGTGAGGACCAGCATCACTTTTCCCCTCTGGCACCTTTGCTGTGGCAGCAAAAGCTGGACGTTTGTCTTTTTTGCTCCGGAGGCTGCCGAGAATGAAAAAAGGTGCTTTTGAGGATAGAGTCTGCAGGAAAGCAGAGAGGGCCAAATTGTCTGGGACATTTGAAAGGGTTCCAGGAGGCAGTGAGGACCAGCATCACTTTTCCCCGCTGGCACCTTTGCTGTGGCAGCAAAAGCTGGACGTTTGACTCTTTTGTTCCAAACACCGCCGAAATTGAAAAAAAGTTCTTTTGAGGATAGAGTCTGCAGGAAACAGGAAGGGCCAAATTGTCTGGGGCATTTGAAGGTGTTCCAGGAGGCAGTGAGGACCAGCATCACTTTTCCCCGCTGGCACCTTTGCTGTGGCAGCAAAAGCTGGACGTTTGTCTTTTTTGCTCCGGAGGATGCCGACAATGAGAAAAGCTGCTTTTGAGGATAGAGTCTGCAGGAAAGCAGAGAGGGCTAAATTGTCTGGGGCATTTGAAGGGGTTCCAGGGGGCAGTGAGGACCAGCATCACTTTTACCCGCTGGCACCTTTGCTGTGGCAGCAAAAGCTGGACGTTTGTCTTATTTGCTCCAAAGACCGCCGAAAGTGAAAAAAGGTGCTTTTCAGTATAGATTCTGCAGGAAAGCAGAGAGGGCCAAATTGTCTGGGGCATTTGAAGGGGTTCCAGGAGGCAGTGAGGACCAGCATCACTTTTCCCCGCTGGCACCTTTGCTGTGGCAGCAAAAGCTGGACGTTTGTCCCTTTTGCTCTAAACACCGCCGAAATTGAAAAAAGGTGCTTTTGAGGATAGAGTCTGCAGGAAACAGGGAGGGCCAAATTGTCTGTGGCATTTGAAGGGGTTCCAGGAGGCAGTGAGGACCAGCATCACTTTTCCCCTCTGGCACCTTTGCTGTGGCAGCAAAAGCTGGACGTTTGACTTTTTTTCTCCGGAGGATGCCGAGACTGTGAAACGGTGCTTTTGAGGATAGGGTCCGCAGGAAAGTAGAGAGGGTGAGATTGTATGGGGCATTTGAAGGGGTTCAAGGAGGCAGTGAGGACCAGCATCACTTTTCCCGCTGGCAGCTTTGCTCTGGCAGCAAAAGCTGGATGTTTTTCTTCTATGCTCCAGAGGCTGCCAAGACTTTAAAACGGTGCTTTTGACGATAGAGTCTGCAGGAAAGCAGAGAGGGCCAAATTGTTTGGGGCATTTGAAGGGGGTCCAGGAGGCAGTGAGGACCAGCATCACTTTTCCCCGCTGGCACCTTTGCTGTGGCAGCAAAAGCTAGACATTTGTCTGTTTTGCTCCAAACACAGCCTAACGATAAAAAAGGTGCTTTTGACGATAGAGTCTGCAGGAAAGCAGAGAGGGCCAAATTGTTTGGGGCATTTGAGGGGGGTCCAGGAGGCAGTGAGGACCAGCATCACTTTTCCCCGCTGGCACCTTTGCTGTGGCAGCAAAAGCTAGACATTTGTCTGTTTTGCTCCAAACACAGTCTAACGATAAAAAAGGTGCTTTTGAGGATAGAGTCTGCAGGAAAGCAGAGAGGGCCAAATTGTCTGGGGCATTTGAAGGGGTTCCAGGAGGCAGTGAGGACCAGCATCACTTTTCCCCGCTGTCACCTTTGCTGTGGTAGCAAAAGCTGGACGTTTGTCTTTTTTGCTCCAAACACAGCCGAAAGTGAAAAAAGGTCCTTTTGAGTATAGATTCTGCAGGAAAGCAGAGAGGGCCAAATTGTCTGGGGCATTTGAAGGGGTTCCAGGAGGCAGTGAGGACCAGCATCACTTTTCCCCGCTGGCACCTTTGCTGTGGCAGCAAAAGCTGGACGTTTGTCTTTTTTGCTCCAAACACCACAGAAAGTGAAAAAAGATGCTTTTGACGATAGAGTCCGCAGGAAAGAAGAGAGGGCCAAATTGTATGGGGCATTTGAAGGGGTTCAGGGAGGCAGTGAGGACCAGCATCACTTTTCCCCGCTGTCACCTTTGCTGTGGCAGCAAAAGCTGGACGTTTGTCTTTTTTGCTCCGGAGGATGCCGAGACTGTGAAACGGTGCTTTTGAGGATAGAGTCGGCAGGAAAGCAGAGCGGGCTAAATTGTCTGGGGCATTTCAAGGGGTTCCAGGAGGCAGTGAGGTCCAGCATCACTTTTCCCCTCTGGCACCTTTGCTGTGGCAGCAAAAGCTGGACGTTTGTCTTTTTTGCTCCAAACACCGCCGAAAGTGAAAAAAGGTGCTTTTGAGGATAGAGTCTGCAGGAAAGAAGAGAGGGCCAAATTGTCTGGGGCATTTGAAGGGGTTCCAGGAGGCAGTGAGGACCAGCATCACTTTTCCCCGCTGGCACCTTTGCTGTGGCAGCAAAAGCTGGACGTTTCTCTTTTTTGCTCCAAACACCGCCGAAATTGAAAAAAGGTGCTTTTGAGGATAGAGTGCGCAGGAAAGAAGAGAGGGCCAAATTGTCTGGAGCATTTGAAGGGGTTCCAGGAGGCAGTGAGGACCAGCATCACTTTTCCCCGCTGGCACCTTTGCTGTGCAGCAAAACCTGGATGTTTGTCTTTTTTGCTCCAAACACCGCCGAAGGTGAAAAAAGGTGCTTTTGACGATACATTCCGCAGGAAAGAAGAGAGAGTGAAATTGTCTAGGGCATTTGAAGGGGTTCCAGGAGGCAGTGAGGACCAGCATCACTTTTCCCCGCTGGCACCTTTGCTGTGGCAGCAAAAGCTGGACGTTTGTCTTTTTTGCTCCAAAGACCGCGAAAGTGAAAAAAGGTCCTTTTGAGTATAGGTTCTGCAGGAAAGCAGAGAGGGCCAAATTGTCTGGGGCATTTGAAGGGGTTCCAGGAGGCAGTGAGGACCAGCATCACTTTTATCCGCTGGCACTTTTGTTGTGGCAGCAAAAGCTGGATGTTTGTCTTCTATGCTCCGGAGGCTGCCAAGACTTTGAAACTGTGCTTTTGACGATAGAGTCTGCAGGAAAGCAGAGAGGGCTAAATTGTCTGGGGCATTTGAAGGGGTTCCAGGATGCAGTGAGGACCAGCATCACTATTCCCCGCTGGCACCTTTGCTGTGGCAGCAAAAGCTGGACGTTTGTCTTTTTTGCTCCGAAGACCGCCGACAGTGAAAAATGTGCTTCTCAGTATAGATTCTGCAGGAAAGCAGAGAGGGCCAAATTGTCTGGGGCATTTGGAGGGGTTCCAGGAGGCAGTGAGGACCAGCATCACTTTTATCCGCTGGCACTTTTGCTCTGGCAGCAAAAGCTGGACGTTTGTCCCTTTTGCTCCAAACACCGCCGAAATTGAAAAAAGGTGCTTTTGAGGATAGAGTCTGCAGGAAACAGGGAGGGCCAAATTGTCTGGGGCATTTGAAGGGGTTCAAGGAGGCAGTGAGGACCAGCATCACTTTTCCCCGCTGGCACCTTTGCTGTGGCAGCAAAAGCTGGACGTTTGTCTTTTTTGCTCCAAACACTGCCGAAAGTGAGATTTATGCTTTCGAGGATAGAGTCTGCAGGAAAGAAGAGAGGGCTAAATTGTCTGGGGCATTTGAAGGGGTTCCAGGAGGCAGTGAGGACCAGCATCACTTTTCCCCGCTGGCACCTTTGCTGTGGCAGCAAAAGCTGGACGTTTGTCTTTTTTGCTCCAAACACCGCCGAAAGTGAAAAAAGGTGCTTTTGACGATAAAGTCCGCAGGAAAGAAGAGAGGGTGAAATTGTCTGGGGCATTTGAAGGGGTTCCAGGAGGCAGTGAGGACCAGCATCACTTTTCCCCGCTGGCACCTTTGCTGTGGCAGCAAAAGCTGGACGTTTGTCTTTTTTGCTCCAAACACAGCCGAAGTGAAAAAAGGTCCTTTTGACGATAGCGTCCGCAGGAAAGTAGAGAGGGCTAAATTGTCTGGGGCATTTGAAGGGGTTCCAGGAGGCAGTGAGGACCAGCATAAATTTTCCCGCCGGCAGCTTTGCTCTGGCAGCAAAAGCTGGATGTATTTCTTCTATGCTCCGGAGGCTGCCAAGACTTTGAAACGGTGCTTTTGACGATAGAGTCTGCAGGAAAGCAGAGAGGGCTAAATTGTCTGGGGCATTTGAAGGGGTTCAGGGATGCAGTGAGGACCAGCATCACTTTTCCCCGCTGGCACCTTTGCTGTGGCAGCAAAAGCTGGACGTTTGTCTTTTTTTCTCCGGAGGCTGCCGAGAGTGAAAAAAGGTGCTTTTGAGGATAGATTCCGCAGGAAAGCAGAGAGAGTGAAATTGTCTAGGGCATTTGAAGGGTTTCCAGGAGGCAGTGAGGACCAGCATAACTTTTCCCCGCTGGCACCTTTGCTGTGGCAGCAAAAGCTGGACGTTTCTCTTTTTTTCTCCAAACACCGCCGAAATTGAAAAAATGTGCTTTTGAGGACAGAGTCCGCAGGAAAGAAGAGAGGGCCAAATTGTCTGGGGCATTTGAAGGGGTTCCAGGAGGCAGTGAGGACCAGCATCACTTTTCCCCTCTGGCACCTTTGCTGTGGCAGCAAAAGCTGGACGTTTGTCTTTTTTGCTCCAAACACCGCCGAAGGTGAAAAAAGGTGCTTTTGACGATAGATTCCGCAGGAAAGAAGAGAGAGTGAAATTGTCTAGGGCATTTGAAGGGGTTCCAGGAGGCAGTGAGGACCAGCATCACTTCTCCCCGCTGGCACCTTTGCTGTGGCAGAAAAGCTGGACGTTTGACTCTTTTGCTCCAAACACCGCAGAAATTGAAAAAAGGTGCTTTTGAGGATAGAGTCTGCAGGAAAGAGGAAGGGCCAAATTGTCTGGGGCATTTGAAGGGGTTCCAGGAGGCAGTGAGGACCAGCATCACTTTTCCCCGCTGGCACCTTTGCTGTCGCAGCAAAAGCTGGACGTTTGTCTTTTTTACTCCGGAGGATGCCGAGACTGTGAAACGGTACTTTTGACGATAGAGTCTGCAGGAAAGCAGAGAGGGCCAAATTGTCTGGGGCATTTGAAGGGTTTCCAGGAGGCAGTGAGGACCAGCATCACTTTTCCCCGCTGGCACCTTTGCTGTGGCAGCAAAAGCTGGATGTTTGTCTTTTTTGCTCCAAACACCGCCGAAAGTGAAAAAAGGTGCTTTTGACGATAGAGTCCGCAGGAAAGAAGAGAGGGCCAAATTGTCTGGGGCATTTGAAGGGGTTCCAGGAGGCAGTGAGGACCAGCATCACTTTTATCCGCTGGCACTTTTGCTCTGGCAGCAAAAGATGGACGTTTGTCTTTTTTGGTCCAAACACCGCCGAAAGTGAGAAAAGGTGCTTTTGAGGATAGAGTCTGCAGGAAAGCAGAGAGGGCCAAATTGTCTGGGGCATTTGAAGGGGTTCCAGGAGGCAGTGAGGACCAGCATCACTTTTCCTCGCTGGCACCTTTGCTGTGGCAGCAAAAGCTGGACGTTTGTCTTTTTTGCTCCAAACACCGCAGAAAGTGAAAAAAGGTGCTTTTGATGATAGAGTCCGCAGGAAAGAAGAGAGGGTGAAATTGTCTGGGGCATTTGAAGGGGTTCCAGGAGGCAGTGAGGACCAGCATCACTTTTATCCGCTGGCACTTGTGCTCTGGCAGCAAAAGCTGGACGTTTCTCCCCTTTGCTCCAAACACCGCCGAAATTGAAAAAAGGTGCTTTTGAGGATAGAGTCTGCAGGAAACGGGGAGGGCCAAATTGTCTGGGGCATTTGAAGGGGTTCCAGGAGGCAGTGAGGACCAGCATCACTTTTCCCCTCTCGCACCTTTGCTGTGGCAGCAAAAGCTGGACGTTTGTCTTTTTTGCTCCAAACACTGCCGAAAGTGAGAAAAGGTGCTTTTGAGGATAGAGTTTGCAGGAAAGAAGAGAGGGCCAAATTGTCTGGGGCATTTGAAGGGGTTCCAGGAGGCAGTGAGGACCAGCATCACTTTTCCCCGCTGGCACCTTTGCTGTGGCAGCAAAAGCTGGACGTTTGTCTTTTTTGCTCCAAACACCGCCGAAAGTGAAAAAACGTGCTTTTGACGATAGAGTCCGCAGGAAAGAAGAGAGGGCTAAATTGTCTGGGGCATTTGAAGGTGTTCCAGGAGGCAGTGAGGACCAGCATCACTTTTATCCGCTGGTACTTTTGTTGTGGCAGTAAAAGCTGGATGTGTGTCTTCTATGCTCCGGAGGATGCCAAGACTTTGAAACGGTGCTTTTGACGATAGAGTCTGCAGGAAAGCAGAGAGGGATAAATTGTCTGGGGCATTTGAAGGGGTTCCAGGAGGCAGTGAGGACCAGCATCACTTTTCCCCGCTGGCACCTTTGCTGTGGGAGCAAAAGCAGGACGTTTGTCTTTTTTGCTCCGGAGGATGCTGAGAGTGAGAAAAGGTGCTTTTGAGGATAGAGTCTGCAGGAAAGCAGAGAGGGTGAAATTGTCTGGGGCATTTGAAGGGGTTCCAGGATGCAGTGAGGACCAGCATCACTTTTCCCCGCTGGCACCTTTGCTGTGGCAGCAAAAGCTGGACGTTTGTCTTTTTTGCTCCGAAGACCGCCGAAAGTGAAAAATGTGCTTTTCAGTATAGATTCTGCAGGAAAGCAGAGAGGGCCAAATTGTTTGGGGCATTTGAAGGGGTTCCAGGAGGCAGTGAGGACCAGCATCACTTTTATCCGCTGGCACTTTTGCTCTGGCAGCAAAAGCTGGACGTTTGTCCCTTTTGCTCCAAACACCGCCAAAATTGAAAAAAGGTGCTTTTGAGCATAGAGTCTGCAGGAAACAGGGAGGGCCAAATTGTCTGGGGCATTTGAAGGGGTTCCAGGAGGCAGTGAGGACCAGCATCACTTTTCCCCGCTGGCACCTTTGCTGTGGCAGCAAAAGCTGGACGTTTCTCTTTTTTGCTCCAAACACCGCGGAAAGTGAGAAAAGGTGCTTTTGAGGATAGAGTCTGCAGGAAAGAAGAGAGGGCTAAATTGTCTGGGGCATTTGAAGGGGTTCCAGGAGGCAGTGAGGACCAGCATCACTTTTCCCCGCTGGCACCTTTGCTGTGGCAGCAAAAGCTGGACGTTTGTCTTTTTTGCTCCAAACACCGCCGAAAGTTAAAAAAGGTGCTTTTGACGATAGAGTCCGCAGGAAAGAAGAGAGGGTGAAATTGTCTGGGGCATTTGAAGGGGTTCCAGGAGGCAGTGAGGACCAGCATCACTTTTCCCCGCTGGCACCTTTGCTGTGGCAGCAAAAGCTGGACGTTTGTCTTTTTTGCTCCAAACACCGCCGAAAGTGAAAAAAGGTGCTTTTGAGGATAGAGTCTGCAGGAAAGAAGAGAGGGTGAAATTGTCTGGGGCATTTGAAGGGGTTCCAGGAGGCAGTGAGGACCAGCATCACTTTTCCCCTCTGGCACCTTTGCTGTGGCAGCAAAAGCTGGACGTTTGTTTTTTTGCTCCGGAGGCTGCCGAGAATGAGAAAAGGTGCTTTTGAGGATAGAGTCTGCAGGAAAGCAGAGAGGGCCAAATTGTCTGGGACATTTGAAAGGGGTCCAGGAGGCAGTGAGGACCAGCATCACTTTTCCCCGCTGGCACCTTTGCTGTGGCAGCAAAAGCTGGACGTTTCTCATTTTTGCTCCAAACACCGCCGAAAGTGAAAAAAGGTGCTTTTGAGGATAGAGTCCGCAGGAAAGCAGAGAGGGCCAAATTGTCTAGGCATTTGAAGGGGTTCCAGGAGGCAGTGAGGACCAGCATCACTTTTCCCCGCTGGCACCTTTGCTGTGGCAGCAAAAGCTGGACGTTTGTATTTTTGCTCCAAACACCGCCGAAGGTGAAAAAAGGTGCTTTTGACGATAGATTCCGCAGGAAAGAAGAGAGAGTGAAATTGTCTAGGGCATTTGAAGGGGTTCCAGGAGGCAGTGAGGACCAGCATCACTTTTCCCCGCTGGCACCTTTGCTGTTGCAGCAAAATCTGGACGTTTGTCTTTTTTGCTCCAAACACCGCCGAAAGTGAAAAAAGGTGCTTTTGAGGATAGAGTCTGCAGGAAAGCAGAGAGGGCCAAATTGTCTGGGGCATTTGAAGGGGTTCCAGGAGGTAGTGAGGACCAGCATCACTTTTCCCCGCTGGCACCTTTGCTGTGGCAGCAAAAGCTGGACGTTTGTCTTTTTTGCTCCAAACACCGCCGTAAGTGAACAAAGGTGCTTTTGAGGATAGAGTCTGCAGGAAAGCAGAGAGGGCTAAATTGTCTGGGGCATTTGAAGGGGTTCCAGGAGGCAGTGAGGACCAGCATCACTTTTCCCCTCTGGCACCTTTGCTGTTGCAGCAAAAGCTGGACGTTTGTCTTTTTTGCTCGGAGGATGCCGAGACTGTGAAACGGTGCTTTTGAGGATAGAGTGTGCAGGAAAGCAGAGAGGGCTAAATTGTCTGGGGCATTTGAAGGGGTTCCAGGAGGCAGTGAGGACCAGCATCACTTTTACCCGCTGGCACCTTTGCTGTGGCAGCAAAAGCTGGACGTTTGTCTTTTTTGCTCCAAACACAGCCGAAGTGAAAAAAGGTCCTTTTGAAGATAGCGTCCGCAGGGAAGTAGAGAGGGTGAAATTGTATGGGGCATTTGAAGGGGTTCCAGGAGGCAGTGAGGACCAGCATCAATTTTCCCGCCGGCAGCTTTGCTCTGGCAGCAAAAGCTGGATGTATTTCTTCTATGCTCCGGAGGCTGCCAAGACTTTGAAACGGTGCTTTTGACGATAGAGTCTGCAGGAAAGCAGAGAGGGCTAAATTGTCTGGGGCATTTGAAGGGGTTCAAGGATGCAGTGAGGACCAGCATCACTTTTCCCCGCTGGCACCTTTGCTGTGGCAGCAAAAGCTGGACGTTTCTCTTTTTTGCTCCAAACACCGCCGAAATTGAAAAAAGGTGCTTTTGAGGATAAAGTCCGCAGGAAAGAAGAGAGGGCCAAATTGTCTGGGGCATTTGAAGGGGTTCCAGGAGGCAGTGAGGACCAGCATCACTTTTCCTCGCTGGCACCTTTGCTGTGGCAGCAAAAGCTGGACGTTTGTCTTTTTTGCTCCAAACACCGCCGAAGGTGAAAAAAGGTGCTTTTGACGATAGATTCCGCAGGAAAGAAGAGAGAGTGAAATTGTCTAGGGCATTTGAAGGGGTTCCAGGAGGCAGTGAGGACCAGCATCACTTTTCCCCGCTGGCACCTTTGCTGTGGCATGAAAAGCTGGACGTTTGTCTTTTTTGCTCCAAAGACCGCCGAAAGTGAAAAAAGGTCCTTTTAAGTATAGATTCTGCAGGAAAGAAGAGAGGGTGAAATTGTCTGGGGCATTTGAAGGGGTTCCAGGAGGCAGTGAGGACCAGCATCACTTTTCCCCGCTGGCACCTTTGCTGTGGCAGCAAAAGCTGGACGTTTGTCTTTTTTGCTCCAAACACCGCCGAAAGTGAAAAAAGGTGCTTTTGACGATAGAGTCCGCAGGAAAGAAGAGAGGGTGAAATTGTCTGGGGCATTTGAAGGGGTTCCAGGAGGCAGTGAGGACCAGCATCACTTTCCTCCGCTGGCACGTTTGTTGTGGCAGCAAAAGCTGGATGTGTGTCTTCTATAATCCGGAGGATGCCAAGACTTTGAAACGGTGCTTTTGACGATAGAGTCTGCAGGAAAGCAGAGAGTCATAAATTGTCTGGGGCATTTGAAGGGGTTCCAGGAGGCAGTGAGGACCAGCATCACTTTTCCCCGCTGGCACCTTTGCTGTGGAAGCAAAAGCAGGACGTTTGTCTTTTTTTCTCCGGAGGCTGCCGAGAGTGAAAAAAGGTGCTTTTGAGGATAGAGTCTGCAGGAAAGCAGAGAGGGCGAAATTGTCTGGGGCATTTGAAGGGGTTCCAGGAGGCAGTGAGGACCAGCATCACTTTTCCCCTCTGGCACCTTTGCTGTGGCAGCAAAAGCTGGACGTTTGTCTTTTTTGCTCTGGAGGCTGCCGAGAGTGAAGAAACGTGCTTTTGAGGATAGAGTCTGCAGTAAAGCAGAGTGGGCGAAATTGTCAAGGGCATTTGAAGGGGTTCCAGGAGGCAGTGAGGACCAGCATCACTTTTCCCCGCTGGCACCTTTGCTGTGGCAGCAAAAGCTGGACGTTTTTCTTTTTTGCTCCAAACACCTTCGAAAGTGAAAAAAGGTGCTTTTGAGGATAGAGTCTGCAGGAAAGCAGAGAGGCATAAATTGTCTGGGGCATTTGAAGGGGTTCCAGGAGGCAGTGAGGACCAGCATCACTTTTCCCCTCTGGCACCTTTGCTGTGGCAGCAAAAGCTGGACGTTTGTCTTTTTTGCTCCAAACACCGCCGAAAGTGAGAAAAGGTGCTTTTGAGGATAGAGTCTGCAGGAAAGAAGAGAGGGCTAAATTGTCTGGGGCATTTGAAGGGGTTCCAGGAGGCAGTGAGGACCAGCATCACTTTTCCCCGGTGGCACCTTTGCTGTGGCAGCAAAAGCTGGACGTCTGTCTTTTTTGCTCCAGAGGTTGCCGAGAGTGAAAAATGATGCTTTTGAGGATAGAGTCTGCAGGAAAGCAGAGAGGGCCAAATTGTCTGGGGCATTTGAAGGGGTTCCAGGAGGCAGTGAGGACCAGCATCACTTTTCCCCGCTGGCACCTTTGCTGTGGCAGCAAAAGCAGGACGTTTGTCTTTTTTGCTCCGGAGGATGCCGAGAGTGAAAAAAGGTGCTTTTGAGGATAGAGTCTGCAGGAAAGCAGAGAGGGTCAAATTGTCTGGGGCATTTGAAGGGGTTCCAGGAGGCAGTGAGGACCAGCATCACTTTTCCCCGCTGGCACCTTTGCTGTGGCAGCAAAAGCTGGACGTTTGTCTTTTTTGCTCTGGAGGCTGCCGAGAGTGAAGAAACGTGCTTTTGAGGATAGAGTCTGCAGGAAAGCAGAGAGGGTGAAATTGTCTGGGGCATTTGAAGGGGTTCCAGGAGGCAGTGAGGACCAGCAAAACTTTTCCCCTCTGGCACCTTTGCTGTGGCAGCAAAAGCTGGACGTTTGTCTTTTTTGCTCCGGAGGATGCCGAGACTGTGAAACGGTGCTTTTGAGGATAGAGTCTGCAGGAAAGCAGAGAGGGCTAGATTGTCTGGGGCATTTGAAGGGGTTCCAGGAGGCAGTGAGGACCAGCATCACTTTTCCCCGCTGGCACCTTTGCTGTGGCAGCAAAAGCTGGACGTTTGTCTTTTTTGCTCCAAACACCGCCGAAAGTGAAAAAAGGTGCTTTTGACGATAGAGTCCGCAGGAAAGAAGAGAGGGTGAAATTGTCTGGGGCATTTGAAGGGGTTCAAGGAGGCAGTGAGGACCAGCATCACTTTTCCCCGCTGGCACCTTTGCTGTGGCAGAAAAAGCTGGACGATTCTCTTTTTTGCTCCAAACTCCGCCGAAGTGAAAAAAGGTCCTTTTGACGATAACGTCCGCAGGAATGTAGAGAGGATGAAATTGTCTGGGGCATTTGAAGGGGTTCCAGGAGGCAGTGAGGACCAGCATCACTTTTTCCCGCTGGCAGCTTTGCTCTGGCAGCAAAAGCTGGATGATTTTCTTCTATGCTCCGGATGCTGCCAAGACTTTGAAACGGTTCTTTTGACGATAGAGTCTGCAGGAAAGCAGAGAGGGCTAAATTGTCTGGGGCATTTGAAGTGGTTCCAGGAGGCAGTGAGGACCAGCATCACTTTTCCCCGCTGGCACCTTTGCTGTGGCAGCAAAAGCTGGACGTTTGTCTTTTTTTCTCCGGAGGCTGCCGAGAGTGAAAAAAGGTGCTTTTGAGGATAGAGTCTGCAGGAAAGCAGAGAGGGCCAAATTGTTTGGGGCATTTGAAGGGGTTCAAGGAGGCAGTGAGGACCAGCATCACTTTTCCACGCTGGCACCTTTGCTGTGGCAGCAAAAGCTAGACGTTTGTCTGTTTTGCTCCAAACAGAGCCTAAAGATAAAAAAGGTGCTTTTGAGGATAGAGTCTGCAGGAAAGCAGAGAGGGCCAAATTGTCTGGGGCATTTGAAGGGGTTCCAGGAGGCAGTGAGGACCAGCATCACTTTTCCCCTCTGGCACCTTTGCTGTGGCAGCAAAAGCTGGACGTTTGACTTTTTTTCTTCGGAGGATGCCGAGACTGTGAAACGGTGCTTTTGAGGATAGAGTCTGCAGGAAAGCAGAGAGGGCCAAATTGTCTGGGGCATTTGAAGGGGTTCCAGGAGGCAGTGAGGACCAGCATCACTTTTCCCCGCTGGCACCTTTGCTGTGGTAGCAAAAGCTGGACGTTTGACTTTTTTGCTCCAAACACCGACGAAAGTGAAAAAAGGTGCTTTTGAGGATAGAGTCTGCAGGAAAGCAGAGAGGGTGAAATTGTCTGGGGCATTTGAAGGGGTTCCAGGAGGCAGTGAGGACCAGCATCACTTTTCCCCGCTGGCACCTTTGCTGTGGCAGCAAAAGCTGGACGTTTGTCTTTTTTGCTCCAAACACAGCCGAAGTGAAAAAAGGTCCTTTTGACGATAGCGTCCGCAGGAAAGTAGAGAGGATGAAATTGTATGGGGCATTTGAAGGGGTTCCAGGAGGCAGTGAGGACCAGCATCACTTTTTCTGCTGGCAGCTTTGCTCTTGCAGCAAAAGCTGTATGTTTTTCTTCTATGCTCCGGAGGCTGCCAAGACTTTGAAACGGTGCTTTTGAGGATAGAGTCTGCAGGAAAGCAGAGAGGGCTAAATTGTATGGGGCATTTGAAGGGGTTCCAGGATGCAGTGAGGACCAGCATCACTTTTCCCCGCTGGCACCTTTGCTGTGGCAGCAAAAGCTGGACGTTTGTCCCTTTTGCTCCAAACACCGCCGAAATTGAAAAAAGGTGCTTTTGAGGATAGAGTCTGCAGGAAACAGGGAGGGCCAAATTGTCTGTGGCATTTGAAGGGGTTCCAGGAGGCAGTGAGGACCAGCATCACTTTTCCCCTCTGGCACCTTTGCTGTGGCAGCAAAAGCTAGAAGTTTGTCTGTTTTGCTCCAAACACAGCCTAAAGATAAAAAAGGTGCTTTTGAGGATAGAGTCTGCAGGAAAGCAGAGAGGGCCAAATTGTCTGGGGCATTTGAAGGGGTTCCAGGAGGCAGTGAGGACCAGCATCACTTTTCCCCTCTGGCACCTTTGCTGTGGCAGGAAAAGCTGGACGTTTGACTTTTTTTCACCGGAGGATGCCGAGACTGTGAAACGGTGCTTTTGAGGATAGAGTCTGCAGGAAAGCAGAGAGGGCCAAATTGTATGGGCCACTGAAGGGGTTCCAGGAGGCAGTGAGGACCAGCATCACTTTTATCCGCTGGCACTTTTGTTGTGGCTGCAAAAGCTGGATGTTTGTGTTCTATGCTCCGGAGGCTTCCAAGACTTTGAAACGGTGCTTTTGACAATAGAGTCTGCAGGAAAGCAGAGAGGGATAAATTGTCTGGGGCATTTGAAGGGGTTCAAGGAGGCAGTGAGGACCAGCATCACTTTTCCCCGCTGGCACCTTTGCTGTGGGAGCAAAAGCAGGACGTTTGTCTTTTTTGCTCCGGAGGCTGCCGAGAGTGAAAAAAGGTGCTTTTGAGGAAAGAGTCTGCAGGAAAGCAGAGAGGGCCAAATTGTTTGGGGCATTTGAAGGGGTTCCAGGAGGCAGTGAGGACCAGCATCACTTTTCCCCGCTGGCACCTTTGCTGTGGCAGCAAAAGCTGGACGTTTGTCCCTTTTGCTCCAAACACCGCCGAAATTGAAAAAAGGTGCTTTTGAGGATAGAGTCTGCAGGAAACAGGGAGGGCCAAATTGTCTGTGGCATTTGAAGGGGTTCCAGGAGGCAGTGAGGACCAGCATCACTTTTCCCCGCTGGCACCTTTGCTGTGGCAGCAAAAGCTAGACATTTGTCTGTTTTGCTCCAAACACAGCCTAAAGATAAAAAAGGTCCTTTTGACGATAGAGTCCGCAGGAAAGAAGAGAGGGCCAAATTGTCTGGGGCATTTGAAGGGGTTCCAGGAGGCAGTGAGGACCAGCATCACTTTTCGCCTCTGGCACCTTTGCTGTGGCAGCAAAAACTGGACGTTTGTCTTTTTTGCTCCAAACACCGCCGAAATTGAAAAAAGCTGCTTTTGAGGATAGAGTCTGCAGGAAAGCAGAGAGGGCCAAATTGTATGGGCCACTGAAGGGGTTCCAGGAGGCAGTGAGGACCAGCATCACTTTTATCCGGTGGCACTTTTGTTGTGGCTGCAAAAGCTGGATGTTTGTGTTCTATGCTCCGGAGGCTGCCAAGACTTTGAAACGGTGCTTTTGACGATAGAGTCTGCAGGAAAGCAGAGAGGGATAAATTGTCTGGGGCATATGAAGGGGTTCCAGGAGGACTGGAGGACCAGCATCACTTTTCCCCGCTGGCACCTTTGCTGTGGGAGCAAAAGCAGGACGTTTGTCTTTTTTGCTCCGGAGGCTGCCGAGAGTGAAAAAAGGTGCTTTTGAGGATAGAGTCTGCAGGAAAGCAGAAAGGGCCAAATTGTTTGGGGCATTTGAAGGGGTTCCAGGAGGCAGTGAGGACCAGCATCACTTTTCCCCGCTGGCACCTTTGCTGTGGCAGCAAAAGCTGGACGTTTGTCTTTTTTGCTCCAAAAACCGCCGAAAGTGAAAAAAGGTGCTTTTGAGCATAGAGTCTGCAGGAAAGCAGAGAGGGTGAAATTGTATGGGGCATTTGAAGGGGTTCCAGGAGGCAGTGAGGACCAGCATCACTTTTCCCCGCTGGCACCTTTGCTGTGGCAGCAAAAGCTGGACGTTTGTCTTTTTTTCTCCGGAGGCTGCTGAGAGTGAAAAAATGTGCTTTTGAGGATAGAGTCTGCAGGAAAGCAGAGAGGGCCAAATTGTTTGGGGCATTTGAAGGGGTTCCAGGAGGCAGTGAGGACCAGCATTACTTTTCCCCGCTGGCACCTTTGCTGTGGCAGCAAAAGCTAGACATTTGTCTGTTTTGCTCCAAACACAGCCTAAAGATAAAAAAGGTCCTTTTGACGATAGAGTCCGCAGGAAAGAAGAGAGGGCCAAATTGTCTGGGGCATTTGAAGGGGTTCCAGGAGGCAGTGAGGACCAGCATCACTTTTCGCCTCTGGCACCTTTGCTGTGGCAGCAAAAGCTGGACGTTTGTCCTTTTTGCTCCAAACACCGCCGAAATTGAAAAAAGCTGCTTTTGAGGATAGAGTCTGCAGGAAAGCAGAGAGGGCCAAATTGTATGGGCCACTGAAGGGGTTCCAGGAGGCAGTGAGGACCAGCATCACTTTTATCCGCTGGCATTTTTGTTGTGGCTGCAAAAGCTGGATGTTTGTGTTCTTTGCTCCGGAGGCTGCCAAGACTTTGAAACGGTGCTTTTGACGATAGAGTCTGCAGGAAAGCAGAGAGGGATAAATTGTCTGGTGCATATGAAGGGGTTTCAGGAGGACTGGAGGACCAGCATCACTTTTCCCCGCTGGCACCTTTGCTGTGGGAGCAAAAGCAGGACGTTTGTCTTTTTTGCTCCGGAGGCTGCCGAGAGTGAAAAAAGGTGCTTTTGAGGATAGAGTCTGCAGGAAAGCAGAAAGGGCCAAATTGTTTGGGGCATTTGAAGGGGTTCCAGGAGGCAGTGAGGACCAGCATCACTTTTCCCCGCTGGCACCTTTGCTGTGGCAGCAAAAGCTGGACGTTTGTCTTTTTTGCTCCAAAAACCGCCGAAAGTGAAAAAAGGTGCTTTTGAGCATAGAGTCTGCAGGAAAGCAGAGAGGGTGAAATTGTATGGGGCATTTGAAGGGGTTCCAGGAGGCAGTGAGGACCAGCATCACTTTTCCCCGCTGGCACCTTTGCTGTGGAAGCAAAAGATAGACGTTTGTCTGTTTTGCTCCAAACACAGCCTAAAGACAAAAAAGGTGCTTTTGACGATAGAATCCGCAGGAAAGAAGAGAGGGTGAAATTGTCTGGGGCATTTGAAGGGGTTCCAGGAGGCAGTGAGGACCAGCATCACTTCTCCCCGCTGGCACCTTTGCTGTGGCAGCAAAAGCTGGACGTTTGTCCCTTTTGCTCCAAACACCGCCGAAATTGAAAAAAAGTTGCTTTTGAGGATAGAGTCTGCAGGAAAGCAGAGAGGGCCAAATTGTCTGGGGCATTGGAAGGGGTTCCAGGAGGCAGTGAGGACCAGCATCACTTCTCCCCGCTGGCACCTTTGCTGTGGCAGCAAAAGCTAGACATTAGTCTGTGTTTCTCCAAACAGAGCCTAAAGATAAAAAAGGTGCTTTTGAGGATAGAGTCTGCAGGAAACAGGGAGGGCTAAATTGTCTGAGGCATTTGAAGGGGTTCCAGGAGGCAGTGAGGACCAGCATCACTTTTCCACGCTGGCACCTTTGCTGTGGCAGCAAAAGCTGGACGTTTATCTTTTTTGCTCCGGAGGATGCCGAGACTGTGGAACGGTGCTTTTGAGGATAGAGTCTGCAGGAAAGCAGAGAGGGCTAAATTGTCTGGGGCATTTGAAGGGGTTCCAGGAGGCAGTGAGGACCGGCATCACTTTTCCCCGCTGGCACCTTTGCTGTGGCAGCAAAAGCTGGACGTTTGTCTTGTTTGCTCCGGAGGATGCCGAGACTGTGAAACGGTGCTTTTGAGGATAGAGTCCACAGGAAAGCAGAGAGGGTGAAATTGTCTGGGGCATTTGAAGGGGTTCAAGGAGGCAGTGAGGACCAGCATCACTTTTCCCCGCTGGCACCTTTGCTGTGGCAGCAAAAGCTGGACGTTTGTCTTTTTTTCTCCGGAGGCTGCTGAGAGTGAAAAAATGTGCTTTTGAGGATATAGTCTGCAGGAAAGCAGAGAGGGCCAAATTGTTTGGGGAATTTGAAGGGGTTCCAGGAGGCAGTGAGGACCAGCATTACTTTTCCCCGCTGGCACCTTTGCTGTGGCAGGAAATGCTAGACATTTGTCTGTTTTGCTCCAAACACAGCCTAAAGATAAAAAAGGTGCTTTTGACGATAGAGTCCGCAGGAAAGAAGAGAGGGCCAAATTGTCTGGGGCATTTGAAGGGGTTCCAGGAGGCAGTGAGGACCAGCATCACTTTTCCCCTCTGGCACCTTTGCTGTGGCAGCAAAAGCTGGACGTTTGTCTTTTTTGCTCCAAACACCGCCGAAATTGAAAAAAGCTGTTTTTTAGGATAGAGTCTGCAGGAAAGCAGAGAGGTCCAAATTGTATGGGCCACTGAAGGGGTTCCAGGAGGCAGTGAGGACCAGCATCACTTTTATCCGGTGGCACTTTTGTTGTGGCTGCAAAAGCTGGATGTTTGTGTTCTATGCTCCGGAGGCTGCCAAGACTTTGAAACGGTGCTTTTGACGATAGAGTCTGCAGGAAAGCAGAGAGGGATAAATTGTCTGGGGCATTTGAAGGGGTTCAAGGAGGCAGTGAGGACCAGCATCACTTTTCCCCGGTGGCACCTTTGTTGTGGGAGCAAAAGCAGGACGTTTGTCTTTTTTGCTCCGGAGGCTGCCGAGAGTGAAAAAAGGTGCTTTTGAGGAAAGAGTCTGCAGGAAAGCAGAGAGGGCCAAATTGTTTGGGGCATTTGAAGGGGTTCCAGGAGGCAGTGAGGACCAGCATCACTTTTCCCCGCTGGCACCTTGGCTGTGGCAGCAAAAGCTGGACGTTTGTCCCTTTTGCTCCAAACACCGCCGAAATTGAAAAAAGGTGCTTTTGAGGATAGAGTCTGCAGGAAACAGGGAGGGCCAAATTGTCTGGGGCATTTGAAGGGGTTCCAGGAGGCAGTGAGGACCAGGATCACTTTTCCCCTCTGGCACCTTTGCTGTGGCAGGAAAAGCTGGACGTTTGACTTTTTTTCTCCGGAGGACGCCGAGACTGTGAAACGGTGCTTTTGAGGATAGAGTCCACAGGAAAGCAGAGAGGGTGAAATTGTCTGGGGCATTTGAAGGGGTTCAAGGAGGCAGTGAGGACCAGCATCACTTTTCCCCGCTGGCACCTTTGCTGTGGCAGCAAAAGCTGGACGTTTGTCTTTTTTTCTCCGGAGGCTGCTGAGAGTGAAAAAATGTGCTTTTGATGATAGAGTCTGCAGGAAAGCAGAGAGGGCCAAATTGTTTGGGGCATTTGAAGGGGTTCCAGGAGGCAGTGAGGACCAGCATTACTTTTCCCCGCTGGCACCTTTGCTGTGGCAGCAAAAGCTAGACATTTGTCTGTTTTGCTCCAAACACAGCCTAAAGATAAAAAAGGTCCTTTTGACGATAGAGTCCGCAGGAAAGAAGAGAGGGCCAAATTGTCTGGGGCATTTGAAGGGGTTCCAGGAGGCAGTGAGGACCAGCATCACTTTTCGCCTCTGGCACCTTTGCTGTGGCAGCAAAAGCTGGACGTTTGTCTTTTTTGCTCCAAACACCGCCGAAATTGAAAAAAGCTGCTTTTGAGGATAGAGTCTGCAGGAAAGCAGAGAGGGCCAAATTGTATGGGCCACTGAAGGGGTTCCAGGAGGCAGTGAGGACCAGCATCACTTTTATCCGCTGGCACTTTTGTTGTGGCTGCAAAAGCTGGATGTTTGTGTTCTATGCTCCGGAGGCTGCCAAGACTTTGAAACGGTGCTTTTGAGGATAGAGTCTGCAGGAAAGCAGAGAGGGATAAATTGTCTGGGGCATTTGAAGGGGTTCCAGGAGGACTGGAGGACCAGCATCACTTTTCCCCGCTGGCACCTTTGCTGTGGGAGCAAAAGCAGGACGTTTGTCCTTTTTGCTCCGGAGGCTGCCGAGAGTGAAAAAAGGTGCTTTTGAGGATAGAGTCTGCAGGAAAGCAGAAAGGGCCAAATTGTTTGGGGCATTTGAAGGGGTTCCAGGAGGCAGTGAGGACCTGCATCACTTTTCCCCGCTGGCACCTTTGCTGTGGCAGCAAAAGCTGGACGTTTGTCTTTTTTGCTCCAAAAACCGCCGAAAGTGAAAAAAGGTGCTTTTGAGGATAGAGTCTGCAGGAAAGCAGAGAGGGTGAAATTGTCTGGGGCATTTGAAGGGGTTCCAGGAGGCAGTGAGGACCAGCATCACTTTTATCCGCTGGCACCTTTGCTGTGGCAGCCATAGCTGGACGTTTGTCTTTTTTGCTCCAAACACCGCCGAAAGTGAAAAAAGGTGCTTTTGAGGATAGAGTCTGCAGGAAAGAAGAGAGGGTGAAATTGTCTGGGGCATTTGAAGGGGTTCCAGGAGGCAGTGAGGACCAGCATCACTTTTCCCCGCTGGCACCTTTGCTGTGGCAGCAAAAGCTGGACGTTTGTCTTTTTTTCTCCGGAGTCTGCCGAGAGTGAAAAAAGGTGCTTTTGAGGATAGAGTCTGCAGGAAAGCAGAGAGGGCCAAATTGTCTGGGGCATTTGAAGGGGTTCCAGGAGGCAGTGAGGACCAGCATCACTTTTCCCCGCTGGCACCTTTGCTGTGGCAGCAAAAGCTGGACGTTTGTCTTTTTAGCTCCAAACACCGCCGAAAGTGAAAAAAGGTGCTTTTGAGGATAGACTCTGCAGGAAAGAAGAGAGGGTGAAATTGTCTGGGGCATTTGAAGGGGTTCCAGGAGGCAGTGAGGACCAGCATCACTTTTATCCGCTGGCACCTTTGCTGTGGCAGCAAAAGCTGGACGTTTGTCTTTTATGCTCCGGAGGCTGCCGAGAGTGAAAAAAGTGCTTTTGAGGATAGAGTCTGCAGGAAAGCAGAGAGGGCCAAATTGTCTGGGGCATTTGAAGGGGTTCCAGGAGGCAGTGAGGACCAGCATCACTTTTCCCTGCTGGCACCTTTGCTGTGGCAGCAAAAGCTGGACGTTTGCCCTTTTGCTCCAAACACCGCCGAAATTGAAAAAAAGTTGCTTTTGAGGATAGAGTCTGCAGGAAAGCAGAGAGGGCGAAAATTGTCTGGGGCATTTGAAGGGGTTCCAGGAGGCAGTGAGGACCAGCATCACTTTTCCCGCTGGCACCTTTGCTGTGGCAGCAAAAGCTAGACGTTTGTCTGTTTTGCTCCAAACACAGCCTAAAGACAAAAAAGGTGCTTTTGAGGATAGAGTCTGCAGGAAAGCAGAGAGGGCCAAATTGTCTGGGGCATTTGAAGGGGTTCCAGGAGGCAGTGAGGACCAGCATCACTTTTCCCTGCTGGCACCTTTTCTGTGGCAGCAAAAGCTGGGACGTTTGTCTTATTTGCTCTGGAGGCTGCCCAGAGTGAAGAAAGATGCTTTTGAGGATAAAGTCTGCAGGAAAGCAGAGAGGGCCAAATTGTCTGGGGCATTTGAAGGGGTTCCAGGAGGCAGTGAGACCAGGATCACTTTTCCCCTCTGGCACCTTTGCTGTGGCAGGAAAAGCTGGACGTTTGACTTTTTTTCTCCGGAGGACGCCGAGACTGTGAAACGGTGCTTTTGAGGATAGAGTCCACAGGAAAGCAGAGAGGGTGAAATTGTCTGGGGCATTTGAAGGGGTTCAAGGAGGCAGTGAGGACCAGCATCACTTTTCCCCGCTGGCACCTTTGCTGTGGCAGCAAAAGCTGGACGTTTGTCTTTTTTTCTCCGGAGGCTGCTGAGAGTGAAAAAATGTGCTTTTGAGGATAGAGTCTGCAGGAAAGCAGAGAGGGCCAAATTGTTTGGGGCATTTGAAGGGGTTCCAGGAGGCAGTGAGGACCAGCATTACTTTTCCCCGCTGGCACCTTTGCTGTGGCAGCAAAAGCTAGACATTTCTCTGTTTTGCTCCAAACACAGCCTAAAGATAAAAAAGGTCCTTTTGACGATAGAGTCCGCAGGAAAGAAGAGAGGGCCAAATTGTCTGGGGCATTTGAAGGGGTTCCAGGAGGCAGTGAGGACCAGCATCACTTTTCGCCTCTGGCACCTTTGCTGTGGCAGCAAAAGCTGGACGTTTGTCTTTTTTGCTCCAAACACCGCCGAAATTGAAAAAAGCTGCTTTTGAGGATAGAGTCTGCAGGAAAGCAGAGAGGGCCAAATTGTATGGGCCACTGAAGGGGTTCCAGGAGGCAGTGAGGACCAGCATCACTTTTATCCGCTGGCACTTTTTTTGTGGCTGCAAAAGCTGGATGTTTGTGTTCTATGCTCCGGGAGGCTGCCAAGACTTTGAAACGGTGCTTTTGAGGATAGAGTCTGCAGGAAAGCAGAGAGGGATAAATTGTCTGAGGCATTTGAAGGGGTTCCAGGAGGACTGGAGGACCAGCATCACTTTTCCCCGCTGGCACCTTTGCTGTGAGAGCAAAAGCAGGACGTTTGTCTTTTTTGCTCCGGAGGCTGCCGAGAGTGAAAAAAGGTGCTTTTGAGGATAGAGTCTGCAGGAAAGCAGAAAGGGCCAAATTGTTTGGGGCATTTGAAGGGGTTCCAGGAGGCAGTGAGGACCTGCATCACTTTTCCCCGCTGGCACCTTTGCTGTGGCAGCAAAAGCTGGACGTTTGTCTTTTTTGCTCCAAAAACCGCCGAAAGTGAAAAAAGGTGCTTTTGAGGATAGAGTCTGCAGGAAAGCAGAGAGGTGAAATTGTCTGGGGCATTTGAAGGGGTTCCAGGAGGCAGTGAGGACCAGCATCACTTTTATCCGCTGGCACCTTTGCTGTGGCAGCCCATAGCTGGACGTTTGTCTTTTTTGCTCCAAACACCGCCGAAAGTGAAAAAAGGTGCTTTTGAGGATAGAGTCTGCAGGAAAGCAGAGAGGGCCAAATTGTCTGGGGCATTTGAAGGGGTTCCAGGAGGCAGTGAGGACCAGCATCACTTTTCCCCGCTGGCACCTTTGCTGTGGCAGCAAAAGCTGGACGTTTGTCTTTTTAGCTCCAAACACCGCCGAAAGTGAAAAAAAGGTGCTTTTGAGGATAGACTCTGCAGGAAAGAAGAGAGGGTGAATTGTCTGGGGCATTTGAAGGGGTTCCAGGAGGCAGTGAGGACCAGCATCACTTTTATCCGCTGGCACCTTTGCTGTGGCAGCAAAAGCTGGACGTTTGTCTTTTTTGCTCCGGAGGCTGCCGAGAGTGAAAAAAGTGCTTTTGAGGATAGAGTCTGCAGGAAAGCAGAGAGGGCCAAATTGTCTGGGGCATTTGAAGGGGTTCCAGGAGGCAGTGAGGACCAGCATCACTTTTCCCCGCTGGCACCTTTGCTGTGGCAGCAAAGCTGGACGTTTGCCCTTTTGCTCCAAACACCGCCGAAATTGAAAAAAAGTTGCTTTTGAGGATAGAGTCTGCAGAAAGCAGAGAGGGCGAAATTGTCTGGGGCATTTGAAGGGGTTCCAGGAGGCAGTGAGGACCAGCATCACTTTTCCCCGCTGGCACCTTTGCTGTGGCAGCAAAAGCTAGACGTTTGTCTGTTTTGCTCCAAACACAGCCTAAAGACAAAAAAGGTGCTTTTGAGGATAGAGTCTGCAGGAAAGCAGAGAGGGCCAAATTGTCTGGGGCATTTGAAGGGGTTCCAGGAGGCAGTGAGGACCAGCATCACTTTTCCCCGCTGGCACCTTTTCTGTGGCAGCAAAAGCTGGACGTTTGTCTTATTTGCTCTGGAGGCTGCCCAGAGTGAAGAAAGATGCTTTTGAGGATAAAGTCTGCAGGAAAGCAGAGAGGGCCAAATTGTCTGGGGCATTTGAAGGGGTTCCTGGAGGCAGTGAGGACCAGCATCACTTTTCCCCGCTGGCACCTTTGCTGTGGCAGCAAAAGCTGGACGTTTGTCTTTTTTGCTCTGGAGGCTGCCGAGAGTGAAGAAACGTGCTTTTGAGGATAGAGTCTGCAGGAAAGCAGAGAGGGCCAAATTGTCTGGGGCATTTGAAGGGGTTCCAGGAGGCAGTGAGGACCAGCATCACTTTTCCCCGCTGGCACCTTTGCTGTGGCAGCAAAAGCTGGACGTTTGTGTTTTTGCTCCAAAAACCGCCGAAAGTGAAAAAAGGTGCTTTTGAGCATAGAGTCTGCAGGAAAGCAGAGAGGGTGAAATTGTATGGGGCATTTGAAGGAGTTCCAGGAGGCAGTGAGGACCAGCATCACTTTTATCCGCTGGCACCTTTGCTGTGGCAGCCATAGCTGGACGTTTGTCTTTTTTGCTCCAAACACCGCCGAAAGTGAAAAAAGGTGCTTTTGAGGATAGAGTCTGCAGGAAAGAGGAGAGGGTGAAATTGTCTGGGGCATTTGAAGGGGTTCCAGGAGGCAGTGAGGACCAGCATCACTTTTCCCCACTGGCACCTTTGCTGTGGCAGCAAAAGCTGGACGTTTGTCTTTTTTTCTCCGGAGGCTGCCGAGAGTGAAAAAAGGTGCTTTTGAGGATAGAGTCTGCAGGAAAGCAGAGAGGGCCAAATTGTCTGGGGCATTTGAAGGGGTTCCAGGAGGCAGTGAGGACCAGCATCACTTTTCCCCGCTGGCACCTTTGCTGTTGCAGCAAAAGCTGGACGTTTGTCTTTTTAGCTCCAAACACCGCCGAAAGTGAAAAAAGGTGCTTTTGAGGATAAACTCTGCAGGAAAGAAGAGAGGGTGAAATTGTCTGGGGCATTTGAAGGGGTTCCAGGAGGCAGTGAGGACCAGCATCACTTTTATCCGCTGGCACCTTTGCTGTGGCAGCAAAAGCTGGACGTTTGTCTTTTTTGCTCCGGAGGCTGCCGAGAGTGAAAAAAGTGCTTTTGAGGATAGAGTCTGCAGGAAACCAGAGAGGGCCAAATTGTCTGGGGCATTTGAAGGGGTTCCAGGAGGCAGTGAGGACCAGCATCACTTTTCCCCGCTGGCACCTTTGCTGTGGCAGCAAAAGCTAGACGTTTGTCTGTTTTGCTCCAAACACAGCCTAAAGACAAAAAAGGTGCTTTTGAGGATAGAGTCTGCAGGAAAGCAGAGAGGGCCAAATTGTCTGGGGCATTTGAAGGGGTTCCAGGAGGCAGTGAGGACCAGCATCACTTTTCCCTGCTGGCACCTTTTCTGTGGCAGCAAAAGCTGGACGTTTGTCTTATTTGCTCTGGAGGCTGCCCAGAGTGAAGAAAGATGCTTTTGAGGATAAAGTCTGCAGGAAAGCAGAGAGGGCCAAATTGTCTGGGGCATTTGAAGGGGTTCCTGGAGGCAGTGAGGACCAGCATCACTTTTCCCCGCTGGCGCCTTTGCTGTGGCAGCAAAAGCTGGACGTTTGTCTTTTTTGCTCTGGAGGCTGCCGAGAGTGAAGAAACGTGCTTTTGAGGATAGAGTCTGCAGGAAAGCAGAGAGGGCCAAATTGTCTGGGGCATTTGAAGGGGTTCCAGGAGGCAGTGAGGACCAGCATCACTTTTCCCCGCTGGCACCTTTGCTGTGGCAGCAAAAGCTGGACGTTTGTGTTTTTGCTCCAAAAACCGCCGAAAGTGAAAAAAGGTGCTTTTGAGCATAGAGTCTGCAGGAAAGCAGAGAGGGTGAAATTGTATGGGGCATTTGAAGGAGTTCCAGGAGGCAGTGAGGACCAGCATCACTTTTATCCGCTGGCACCTTTGCTGTGGCAGCCATAGCTGGACGTTTGTCTTTTTTGCTCCAAACACCGCCGAAAGTGAAAAAAGGTGCTTTTGAGGATAGAGTCTGCAGGAAAGAGGAGAGGGTGAAATTGTCTGGGGCATTTGAAGGGGTTCCAGGAGGCAGTGAGGACCAGCATCACTTTTCCCCACTGGCACCTTTGCTGTGGCAGCAAAAGCTGGACGTTTGTCTTTTTTTCTCCGGAGGCTGCCGAGAGTGAAAAAAGGTGCTTTTGAGGATAGAGTCTGCAGGAAAGCAGAGAGGGCCAAATTGTCTGGGGCATTTGAAGGGGTTCCAGGAGGCAGTGAGGACCAGCATCACTTTTCCCCGCTGGCACCTTTGCTGTTGCAGCAAAAGCTGGACGTTTGTCTTTTTAGCTCCAAACACCGCCGAAAGTGAAAAAAGGTGCTTTTGAGGATAAACTCTGCAGGAAAGAAGAGAGGGTGAAATTGTCTGGGGCATTTGAAGGGGTTCCAGGAGGCAGTGAGGACCAGCATCACTTTTATCCGCTGGCACCTTTGCTGTGGCAGCAAAAGCTGGACGTTTGTCTTTTTTGCTCCGGAGGCTGCCGAGAGTGAAAAAAGTGCTTTTGAGGATAGAGTCTGCAGGAAACCAGAGAGGGCCAAATTGTCTGGGGCATTTGAAGGGGTTCCAGGAGGCAGTGAGGACCAGCATCACTTTTCCCCGCTGGCACGTTTGCTGTGGCAGCAAAAGCTAGACGTTTGTCTGTTTTGCTCC
Source organism: Vanellus vanellus (assembly GCF_965231255.1). Taxonomy (NCBI): domain Eukaryota; kingdom Metazoa; phylum Chordata; class Aves; order Charadriiformes; family Charadriidae; genus Vanellus; species Vanellus vanellus. Next base: position 111,931 of record NW_028127563.1, read on the forward strand.
AAACACTGCCTAAAGACAAAAAGGTGCTTTTGACGATAGAGTCCGCAGGAAAGAAGAGAGGGTGAAATTGTATGGGGCATTTGAAGGGGTTCCAGGAGGCAGTGAGGACCAGCATCACTTCTCCCCGCTGGCACCTTTGCTGTGGCAGCAAAAGCTGGACGTTTGTCCCTTTTGCTCCAAACACCGCCGAAATTGAAAAAAAGTTGCTTTTGAGGATAGAGTCTGCAGGAAAGCAGAGAGGGCCAAATTGTCTGGGGCATTTGAAGGGGTTCCAGGAGGCAGTGAGGACCAGCATCACTTTTCCCCGCTGGCACCTTTGCTGTGGCAGCAAAAGCTAGACGTTTGTCTGTTTTGCTCCAAACACAGCCTAAAGACAAAAAGGTGATTTTGACGATAGAGTCCGCAGGAAAGAAGAGAGGGTGAAATTGTCTGGGGCATTTGAAGGGGTTCCAGGAGGCAGTGAGGACCAGCATCACTTCTCCCCGCTGGCACCTTTGCTCTGGCAGCAAAAGCTGGACGTTTGTCCCTTTTGCTCCAAACACCGCCGAAATTAAAAAAAAGTTGCTTTTGAGGATAGAGTCTGCAGGAAACAGGGAGGGCCAAATTGTCTGGGGCATTTGAAGGGGTTCCAGGAGGCAGTGAGGACTAGCATCACTTCTCCCCGCTGGCACCTTTGCTGTGGCAGCAAAAGGTAGACATTTGTCTGTTTCCCTCCAAACAGAGCCTAAAGATAAAAAAGGTGCTTTTGAGGATAGAGTCTGCAGGAAACAGGGAGGGCTAAATTGTCTGGGGCATTTGAAGGGGTTCCAGGAGGCAGTGAGGACCAGCATCACTTTTCCCCGCTGGCACCTTTGCTGTGGCAGCAAAAGCTGGACGTTTGTCTTTTTTGCTCCGGAGGATGCCGAGACTGTGAAACGGTGCTTTTGAGGATAGAGTCTGCAGGAAAGCAGAGAGGGTTAAATTGTCTGGGGCATTTGAAGGGGTTCCAGGAGGCAGTGAGGACCGGCATCACTTTTCCCCGCTGGCACCTTTGCTGTGGCAGCAAAAGCTGGACGTTTGTCTTTTTTGCTCCGGAGGCTGCCGAGAGTGAAAAAAGGTGCTTTTGAGGATAGAGTCTGCAGGAAAGCAGAGAGGGCGAAATTGTCTGGGGCATTTGAAGGGGTTCCAGGAGGCAGTGAGGACCAGCATCACTTTTCCCCGCTGGCACCTTTGCTGTGGCAGCAAAAGCTAGACGTTTGTCTGTTTTGCTCCAAACACAGCCTAAAGAGAAAAAAGGTGCTTTTGAGGATAGAGTCTGCAGGAAAGCAGAGAGGGCCAAATTGTCTGGGGCATTTGAAGGGGTTCCAGGAGGCAGTGAGGACCAGCATCACTTTTCCCCGCTGGCAGCTTTGCTGTGGCAGCAAAAGCTGGACGTATGTTATTTTTGCTCCAAACACCGCCGAAAGTTAAAAAAGGTCCTTTTGACGACTGACTCTGCACGAAAGCAGAGAGGGTTAAATTGTCTGGGGCATTTGAAGGGGTTCCAGGAGGCAGTGAGGACCAGCATCACTTTTCCCTGCTGGCACCTTTGCTGTGGCAGCAAAAGCTGGACGTTTGTCTTTTTTGCTCCGGAGGCTGCCGAGACTGAAGAAACGTGCTTTTGCGGATAGAGTCTGCAGGAAAGCAGAGAGGGCCAAATTGTCTGGGGCATTTGAAGGGGTTCCAGGAGGCAGTGAGGACCAGCATCACTTTTCGCCTCTGGCACCTTTGCTGTGGCAGCAAAAACTGGACGTTTGTCTTTTTTGCTCCAAACACCGCCGAAATTGAAAAAAGCTGCTTTTGAGGATAGAGTCTGCAGGAAAGCAGAGAGGGCCAAATTGTATGGGCCACTGAAGGGGTTCCAGGAGGCAGTGAGGACCAGCATCACTTTTCCCCGCTGGCACCTTTGCTGTGGCAGCAAAAGCTGGACGTTTGTCTTTTTTTCTCCGGAGGCTGCCGAGAGTGAAAAAAGGTGCTTTTGAGGATAGAGTCTGCAGGAAAGCAGAGAGGGCCAAATTGTCTGGGGCATTTGAAGGGGTTCCAGGAGGCAGTGAGGACCAGCATCACTTTTCCCCGCTGGCACCTTTGCTGTTGCAGCAAAAGCTGGACGTATGTTATTTTTGCTCCAAACACCGCCGAAAGTGAAAAAAGGTCCTTTTGACGACTGACTCTGCACGAAAGCAGAGAGGGTTAAATTGTCTGGGGCATTTGAAGGGGTTCCAGGAGGCAGTGAGGACCAGCATCACTTTTATCCGCTGGAACTCTTGCTGTGGCAGCAAAAGCTGGACGTTTGTCGTTTTTACTCCGGAGGCTGCCGAGAGTGAAGAAACGTGCTTTTGAGGATAGAGTCTGCAGGAAAGCAGAGAGGGCCAAATTGTCTGGGTCATTTGAAAGGGTTCCAGGAGGCAGTGAGGACCAGCATCACTTTTCCCCGCTGGCACCTTTGCTGTGGCAGCAAAAGCTGGACGTTTGTCTTTTTTGCTCCAAAAACCGCCGAAAGTGAAAAAAGGTGCTTTTGAGGATAGAGTCTGCAGGAAAGCAGAGAGGGTGAAATTGTCTGGGGCATTTGAAGGGGTTCCAGGAGGCAGTGAGGACCAGCATCACTTTTATCCGCTGGCACATTTGCTGTGGCAGCAAAAGCTGGACGTTTGTCTTTTTTGCTCTGGAGGCTGCCGAGAGTGAAGAAACGTGCTTTTGCGGATAGAGTCTGCAGGAAAGCAGAGAGGGCGAAATTGTCTGGGGCATTTGAAGGGGTTCCAGGAGGCAGTGAGGACCAGCATCACTTTTCCCCGCTGGCACCTTTGCTGTGGCAGCCATAGCTGGACGTTTGTCTTTTTTGCTCCAAACACCGCCGAAAGTGAAAAAAGGTGCTTTTGAGGATAGAGTCTGCAGAAAAGAAGAGAGGGTGAAATTGTCTGGGGCATTTGAAGGGGTTCCAGGAGGCAGTGAGGACCAGCATCACTTTTCCCCGCTGGCACCTTTGCTGTGCCAGCAAAAGCTGGACGTTTGTCTTTTTTTCTCCGGAGGCTGCCGAGAGTGAAAAAAGGTGCTTTTGAGGATAGAGTCTGCAGGAAAGCAGAGAGGGTGAAATTGTCTGGGGCATTTGAAGGGGTTCCAGGAGGCAGTGAGGACCAGCATCACTTTTCCCCGCTGGCACCTTTGCTGTGGCAGCAAAAGCTGGACGTATGTTATTTTTGCTCCAAACACCGCCGAAAGTGAAAAAAGGTCCTTTTGACGACTGACTCTGCACGAAAGCAGAGAGGGTTAAACTGTCTGGGGCATTTGAAGGGGTTCCAGGAGGCAGTGAGGACCAGCATCACTTTTATTAGCTGGAACTCTTGCTGTGGCAGCAAAAGCTGGACGTTTATCGTTTTTACTCAGGAGGTTGCCGAGAGTGAAGAAACGTGCTTTTGAGGATAGAGTCTGCAGGAAAGCAGAGAGGGCCAAATTGTCTGGGGCATTTGAAGGGGTTCCAGGAGGCAGTGAGGACCAGCATCACTTTTCCCCGCTGGCACCTTTGCTGTTGCAGCAAAAGCTGGACGTATGTTATTTTTGCTCCAAACACCGCCGAAATTTAAAAAAGGTCCTTTTGACGACTGACTCTGCACGAAAGCAGAGAGGGTTAAATTGTCTGGGGCATTTGAAGGGGTTCCAGGAGGCAGTGAGGACCAGCATCACTTTTCCCCGCTGGCACCTTTGCTGTGGCAACAAAAGCTGGACGTTTGTCTTTTTTGCTCTGGAGGCTGCCGAGAGTGAAAAAAGGTGCTTTTGAGGATAGAGTCTGCAGGAAAGCAGAGAGGGCAAAATTGTCTGGGGCATTTGAAGGGGTTCCAGGAGGCAGTGAGGACCAGCATCACTTCTCCCCGCTGGCACCTTTGCTGTGGCAGCAAAAGCTGGACGTATGTTATTTTTGCTCCAAACACCGCCGAAAGTTAAAAAAGGTCCTTTTGACGACTGATTCTGCACGAAAGCAGAGAGGGTTAAATTGTCTGGGGCATTTGAAGGGGTTCCAGGAGGCAGTGAGGACCAGCATCACTTTTATCCGCTGGAACTCTTGCTGTGGCAGCAAAAGCTGGACGTTTGTCGTTTTTACTCTGGAGGTTGCCGAGAGTGAAGAAACGTGCTTTTGAGGATAGAGACTGCAGGAAAGCATAGAGGGCCAAATTGTCTGGGGCATTTGAAGGGGTTCCAGGAGGCAGTGAGGACCAGCATCACTTTTCCCCGCTGGCACCTTTGCTGTGGCAGCAAAAGCTAGACGTTTTTCTGTTTTGCTCCAAACACAGCATAAAGACAAAAAAGGTGCTTTTGAGGATAGAGTCTGCAGGAAACAGGGAGGGCTAAATTGTCTGGGGCATTTGAAGGGGTTCCAGGAGGCAGTGAGGACCAGCATCACTTCTCCCCTCTGGCACCTTTGCTGTGGCAGCAAAAGCTGGACGTTTGTCTTTTTTGCTCCGGAGGATGCCGAGACTGTGAAACGGTGCTTTTGACGATAGAGTCTGCAGGAAAGCAGAGAGGGCTAAATTGTCTGGGGCATTTGAAGGGGTTCCAGGAGGCAGTGAGGACCAGCATCACTTCTCCCCGCTGGCACCTTTGCTGTGGCAGCAAAAGCTGGACGTTTGTCTTTTTTGCTCCGAAGACCGCCGAAAGTGAAAAAAGGTGCTTTTGAGTATAGATTCTGCAGGAAAGCAGAGAGGGCCAAATTGTCTGGGGCATTTGAAGGGGTTCCAGGAGGCAGTGAGGACCAGCATCACTTTTCCCCTCTGGCACCTTTGCTGTGGCAGCAAAAGCTGGACGTTTCTCTTTTTTGCTCCGGAGGATGCCGAGACTGTGAAACAGTGCTTTTGAGGATAGAGTCTGCAGGAAAGCAGAGAGGGCTAAATTGTCTGGGGCATTTGAAGGGGTTCCAGGAGGCAGTGAGGACCAGCATCACTTTTCCCCGTTGGCACCTTTGCTGTGGCAGCAAAAGCTAGATGTTTGTCTTTTTTGCTCCAAACACCGCCAAAAGTGAAAAAAGGTGCTTTTGACGATAGAGTCCGCAGGAAAGAAGAGAGGGTGAAATTGTCTGGGGCATTTGAAGGGGTTCCAGGAGGCAGTGAGGACCAGCATCACTTTTATTTGCTGGCACCTTTGCTGTGGCAGCCATAGCTGGATGTTTGTCTTCTATGCTCCGGAGGCTGCCAAGACTTTGAAACGGTGCTTTTGATGATTGAGTCTGCAGGAAAGCAGAGAGGGCTAAATTGTCTGGGGCATTTGAAGGGGTTCCAGGAGGCAGTGAGGACCAGCATCACTTTTGCCCGCTGGCACCTTTGCTGTGGCAGCAAAAGCTAGACGTTTGTCTTTTTTGCTCCAAACACCGCCGAAAGTGAAAAAAGGTGCTTTTGACGATAGAGTCCGCAGGAAAGAAGAGAGGGTGAAATTGTCTGGGGCATTTGAAGGGGTTCCAGGAGGCAGTGAGGACCAGCATCACTTTTATCCGCTGGCACTTTTGTTGTGGCAGCAAAAGCTGGATGTTTGTCTTCTATGCTCCGGAGGCTGCCAAGACTTTGAAATGGTGCTTTTGACGATAGAGTCTGCAGGAAAGCAGAGAGGGATAAATTGTTTGGGGCATTTGAAGGGGTTCCAGGAGGCAGTGAGGACCAGCATCACTTTTCCCTGCTGGCACCTTTGCTGTGGCAGCAAAAGCTGGACGTTTTCTTTTTTGCTCCGGAGACTGCCGAGAGTGAAAAAAGCTGTTTTTGAGGATAGAGTCTGCAGGAAAGCAGAGAGGGCCAAATTGTCTGGGGCATTTGAAGGGGTTCCAGGAGGCAGTGAGGACCAGCATCACTTTTCGCCTCTGGCACCTTTGCTGTGGCAGCAAAAACTGGACGTTTGTCTTTTTTGCTCCAAACACCGCCGAAATTGAAAAAAGCTGCTTTTGAGGATAGAGTCTGCAGGAAAGCAGAGAGGGCCAAATTGTATGGGCCACTGAAGGGGTTCCAGGAGGCAGTGAGGACCAGCATCACTTTTCCCCGCTGGCACCTTTGCTGTGGCAGCAAAAGCTGGACGTTTGTCTTTTTTTCTCCGGAGGCTACCGAGAGTGAAAAAAGGTGCTTTTGAGGATAGAGTCTGCAGGAAAGCAGAGAGGGCCAAATTGTCTGGGGCATTTGAAGGGGTTCCAGGAGGCAGTGAGGACCAGCATCACTTTTCCCCGCTGGCACCTTTGCTGTTGCAGCAAAAGCTGGACGTATGTTATTTTTGCTCCAAACACCGCCGAAAGTGAAAAAAGGTCCTTTTGACGACTGACTCTGCACGAAAGCAGAGAGGGTTAAATTGTCTGGGGCATTTGAAGGGGTTCCAGGAGGCAGTGAGGACCAGCATCACTTTTATCCGCTGGAACTCTTGCTGTGGCAGCAAAAGCTGGACGTTTGTCGTTTTTACTCCGGAGGCTGCCGAGAGTGAAGAAACGTGCTTTTGAGGATAGAGTCTGCAGGAAAGCAGAGAGGGCCAAATTGTCTGGGTCATTTGAAAGGGTTCCAGGAGGCAGTGAGGACCAGCATCACTTTTCCCCGCTGGCACCTTTGCTGTGGCAGCAAAAGCTGGACGTTTGTCTTTTTTGCTCCAAAAACCGCCGAAAGTGAAAAAAGGTGCTTTTGAGGATAGAGTCTGCAGGAAAGCAGAGAGGGCTAAATTGTCTGGGGCATTTGAAGGGGTTCCAGGAGGCAGTGAGGACCAGCATCACTTTTCCCCGCTGGCACCTTTGCTGTTGCAGCAAAAGCTGGACGTATGTTATTTTTGCTCCAAACACCGCCGAAATTTAAAAAAGGTCCTTTTGACGACTGACTCTGCACGAAAGCAGAGAGGGTTAAATTGTCTGGGGCATTTGAAGGGGTTCCAGGAGGCAGTGAGGACCAGCATCACTTTTCCCCGCTGGCACCTTTGCTGTGGCAACAAAAGCTGGACGTTTGTCTTTTTTGCTCTGGAGGCTGCCGAGAGTGAAAAAAGGTGCTTTTGAGGATAGAGTCTGCAGGAAAGCAGAGAGGGCAAAATTGTCTGGGGCATTTGAAGGGGTTCCAGGAGGCAGTGAGGACCAGCATCACTTCTCCCCGCTGGCACCTTTGCTGTGGCAGCAAAAGCTGGACGTATGTTATTTTTGCTCCAAACACCGCCGAAAGTTAAAAAAGGTCCTTTTGACGACTGATTCTGCACGAAAGCAGAGAGGGTTAAATTGTCTGGGGCATTTGAAGGGGTTCCAGGAGGCAGTGAGGACCAGCATCACTTTTATCCGCTGGAACTCTTGCTGTGGCAGCAAAAGCTGGACGTTTGTCGTTTTTACTCTGGAGGTTGCCGAGAGTGAAGAAACGTGCTTTTGAGGATAGAGACTGCAGGAAAGCATAGAGGGCCAAATTGTCTGGGGCATTTGAAGGGGTTCCAGGAGGCAGTGAGGACCAGCATCACTTTTCCCCGCTGGCACCTTTGCTGTGGCAGCAAAAGCTAGACGTTTTTCTGTTTTGCTCCAAACACAGCATAAAGACAAAAAAGGTGCTTTTGAGGATAGAGTCTGCAGGAAACAGGGAGGGCTAAATTGTCTGGGGCATTTGAAGGGGTTCCAGGAGGCAGTGAGGACCAGCATCACTTCTCCCCTCTGGCACCTTTGCTGTGGCAGCAAAAGCTGGACGTTTGTCTTTTTTGCTCCGGAGGATGCCGAGACTGTGAAACGGTGCTTTTGACGATAGAGTCTGCAGGAAAGCAGAGAGGGCTAAATTGTCTGGGGCATTTGAAGGGGTTCCAGGAGGCAGTGAGGACCAGCATCACTTCTCCCCGCTGGCACCTTTGCTGTGGCAGCAAAAGCTGGACGTTTGTCTTTTTTGCTCCGAAGACCGCCGAAAGTGAAAAAAGGTGCTTTTGAGTATAGATTCTGCAGGAAAGCAGAGAGGGCCAAATTGTCTGGGGCATTTGAAGGGGTTCCAGGAGGCAGTGAGGACCAGCATCACTTTTCCCCTCTGGCACCTTTGCTGTGGCAGCAAAAGCTGGACGTTTCTCTTTTTTGCTCCGGAGGATGCCGAGACTGTGAAACAGTGCTTTTGAGGATAGAGTCTGCAGGAAAGCAGAGAGGGCTAAATTGTCTGGGGCATTTGAAGGGGTTCCAGGAGGCAGTGAGGACCAGCATCACTTTTCCCCGTTGGCACCTTTGCTGTGGCAGCAAAAGCTAGATGTTTGTCTTTTTTGCTCCAAACACCGCCAAAAGTGAAAAAAGGTGCTTTTGACGATAGAGTCCGCAGGAAAGAAGAGAGGGTGAAATTGTCTGGGGCATTTGAAGGGGTTCCAGGAGGCAGTGAGGACCAGCATCACTTTTATTTGCTGGCACCTTTGCTGTGGCAGCCATAGCTGGATGTTTGTCTTCTATGCTCCGGAGGCTGCCAAGACTTTGAAACGGTGCTTTTGATGATTGAGTCTGCAGGAAAGCAGAGAGGGCTAAATTGTCTGGGGCATTTGAAGGGGTTCCAGGAGGCAGTGAGGACCAGCATCACTTTTGCCCGCTGGCACCTTTGCTGTGGCAGCAAAAGCTAGACGTTTGTCTTTTTTGCTCCAAACACCGCCGAAAGTGAAAAAAGGTGCTTTTGACGATAGAGTCCGCAGGAAAGAAGAGAGGGTGAAATTGTCTGGGGCATTTGAAGGGGTTCCAGGAGGCAGTGAGGACCAGCATCACTTTTATCCGCTGGCACTTTTGTTGTGGCAGCAAAAGCTGGATGTTTGTCTTCTATGCTCCGGAGGCTGCCAAGACTTTGAAATGGTGCTTTTGACGATAGAGTCTGCAGGAAAGCAGAGAGGGATAAATTGTTTGGGGCATTTGAAGGGGTTCCAGGAGGCAGTGAGGACCAGCATCACTTTTCCCTGCTGGCACCTTTGCTGTGGCAGCAAAAGCTGGACGTTTTCTTTTTTGCTCCGGAGACTGCCGAGAGTGAAAAAAGCTGTTTTTGAGGATAGAGTCTGCAGGAAAGCAGAGAGGGCCAAATTGTCTGGGGCATTTGAAGGGGTTCCAGGAGGCAGTGAGGACCAGCATCACTTTTCCCCGCTGGCACCTTTGCTGTGGCAGCAAAAGCTGGACGTTTGTCTTTTTTGCTCCGGAGGCTGCTGAGAGTGAAAAAAGTTGCTTTTGAGGATAGAGTCTGCAGGAAAGCAGAGAGGGCCAAATTGTCTGGGGCATTTGAAGGGTTTCCAGGAGGCAGTGAGGACCAGCATCACTTTTCCCCGCTGGCACTTTTGCTGTGGCAGCAAAAGGTAGACATTTGTCTGTTTTGCTCCAAACACAGCCTAAAGAGAAAAAAGGTGCTTTTGAGGATAGAGTCTGCAGGAAAGCAGAGAGGGCCAAATTGTCTGGGGCATTTGAAGGGGTTCCAGGAGGCAGTGAGGACCAGCATCACTTCTCCCCTCTGGCACCTTTGCTGTGGCAGCAAAAGCTGGACGTTTGTTTTTTTAGCTCCAAACACCGCCGAAAGTGAAAAAAGGTGCTTTTGACGACTGACTCTGCACGAAAGCAGAGAGGGTGAAATTGTCTGGGGCATTTGAAGGGGTTCCAGGAGGCAGTGAGGACCAGCATCACTTTTCCCCGCTGGCACCTTTGCTGTGGCAGCAAAAGCTGGATGTTTGTCTTTTTTGCTCCGGAGGATGCTGAGAGTGAGAAAAGGTGCTTTTGAGGATAGAGTCTGCAGGAAAGCAGAGAGGGCTAAATTGTCTGGGGCATTTGAAGTGGTTCCAGGAGGCAGTGAGGACCAGCATCACTTTTCCTTGCTGGCACCTTTGCTGTGGCAGCAAAAGCTGGACGTTTTTCTTTTTTGCTCCAAACACCGCCGAAAGTGAAAAAAGGTGCTTTTGAGGATAGAGTCTGCAGGAAAGCAGAGAGGGTGAAATTGTCTGGGGCATTTGAAGGGGTTCCAGGAGGCAGTGAGGACCAGCATCACTTTTATCCGCTGGCACCTTTGTTGTGGCAGCAAAAGCTGGATGTTTGTCTTCTATGCTCCGGAGGCTGCCAAGACTTTGAAACGGTGCTTTTGACGATAGAGTCTGCAGGAAAGCAGAGAGGGCCAAATTGTTTGGGGCATTTGAAGGGGTTCCAGGAGGCAGTGAGGACCAGCATAACTTTTCCCCGCTGGCACCTTTGCTGTTGCAGCAAAAGCTGGACGTATGTTATTTTTGCTCCAAACACCGCCGAAAGTTAAAAAAAGTTCCTTTTGACGACTGACTCTGCACGAAAGCAGAGAGGGCCAAATTGTCTGGGGCATTTGAAGGGTTTCCAGGAGGCAGTGAGGACCAGCATCACTTTTCCCCGCTGGCACTTTTGCTGTGGCAGCAAAAGGTAGACATTTGTCTGTTTTGCTCCAAACACAGCCTAAAGAGAAAAAAGGTGCTTTTGAGGATAGAGTCTGCAGGAAAGCAGAGAGGGCCAAATTGTCTGGGGCATTTGAAGGGGTTCCAGGAGGCAGTGAGGACCAGCATCACTTCTCCCCTCTGGCACCTTTGCTGTGGCAGCAAAAGCTGGACGTTTGTTTTTTTAGCTCCAAACACCGCCGAAAGTGAAAAAAGGTGCTTTTGACGACTGACTCTGCACGAAAGCAGAGAGGGTGAAATTGTCTGGGGCATTTGAAGGGGTTCCAGGAGGCAGTGAGGACCAGCATCACTTTTCCCCGCTGGCACCTTTGCTGTGGCAGCAAAAGCTGGATGTTTGTCTTTTTTGCTCCGGAGGATGCTGAGAGTGAGAAAAGGTGCTTTTGAGGATAGAGTCTGCAGGAAAGCAGAGAGGGCTAAATTGTCTGGGGCATTTGAAGTGGTTCCAGGAGGCAGTGAGGACCAGCATCACTTTTCCTTGCTGGCACCTTTGCTGTGGCAGCAAAAGCTGGACGTTTTTCTTTTTTGCTCCAAACACCGCCGAAAGTGAAAAAAGGTGCTTTTGAGGATAGAGTCTGCAGGAAAGCAGAGAGGGTGAAATTGTCTGGGGCATTTGAAGGGGTTCCAGGAGGCAGTGAGGACCAGCATCACTTTTATCCGCTGGCACCTTTGTTGTGGCAGCAAAAGCTGGATGTTTGTCTTCTATGCTCCGGAGGCTGCCAAGACTTTGAAACGGTGCTTTTGACGATAGAGTCTGCAGGAAAGCAGAGAGGGCCAAATTGTTTGGGGCATTTGAAGGGGTTCCAGGAGGCAGTGAGGACCAGCATAACTTTTCCCCGCTGGCACCTTTGCTGTGGCAGCAAAAGCTGGACGTTTGTCTTTTTTGCTCCGAAGACCGCCGAAAGTGAAAAAAGGTGCTTTTGAGTATAGATTCTGCAGGAAAGCAGAGAGGGCCAAATTGTCTGGGGCATTTGAAGGGGTTCCAGGAGGCAGTGAGGACCAGCATCACTTTTCGCCGTTGGCACCTTTGCTGTGGCAGCAAAAGCTAGATGTTTGTCTTTTTTGCTCCAAACACCGCCGAAAGTGAAAAAAGGTGCTTTTGACGATAGAGTCCGCAGGAAAGAAGAGAGGGTGAAATTGTCTGGGGCATTTGAAGGGGTTCCAGGAGGCAGTGAGGACCAGCATCACTTTTATCCGCTGGCACCTTTGCTGTTGCAGCCATAGCTGGATGTTTCTCTTCTATGCTCCGGAGGCTGCCAAGACTTTGAAACGGTGCTTTTGATGATAGAGTCTGCAGGAAAGCAGAGAGGGCCAAATTGTCTGGGGCATTTGAAGGGGTTCCAGGAGGCAGTGAGGACCAGCATCACTTCTCCCCGCTGGCACCTTTGCTGTGGCAGCAAAAGCTGTATGTTTGTCTTCTATGCTCCGGAGTCTGCCAAGACTTTGAAATGGTGCTTTTGACGATAGAGTCTGCAGGAAAGCAGAGAGGGATAAATTGTCTGGGGCATTTGAAGGGGTTCCAGGAGGCAGTGAGGACCAGAATCACTTTTCCCCTCTGACACCTTTGCTGTGGCAGCAAAAGCTGGACGTTTGTCTTTTTTGCTCTGGAGGATGCCGAGACTGTGAAACAGTGCTTTTGAGGATACAGTCTGCAGGAAAGCAGAGAGGGCTAAATTGTCTGGGGTATTTGAAGGGGTTCCAGGAGGCAGTGAGGACCAACATCACTTTTCCCCGCTGGCAACTTTGCTGTGGCAGCAAAAGCTAGACGTTTGTCTTTTTTGCTCCAAACACCGCCGAAAGTGAAAAAAGGTGCTTTTGACGATAGAGTCCGCAGGAAAGAAGAGAGGGTGAAATTGTCTGGGGCATTTGAAGGGGTTCCAGGAGGCAGTGAGGACCAGCATCACTTTTATCGGCTGGCACTTTTGTTGTGGCAGCAAAAGCTGGATGTTTGTCTTCTATGCTCCGGAGGCTGCCAAGACTTTGAAACGGTGCTTTTGAGGATAGAGTCTGCAGGAAAGCAGAGAGGGATAAATTGTTTGGGGCATTTGAAGGGGTTCCAGGAGGCAGTGAGGACCAGCATCACTTTTCCCCGCTGGCACCTTTGCTGTGGCAGCAAAAGCTGGACGTTTTCTTTTTTGCTCCGGAGACTGCCGAGAGTGAAAAAAGGTGCTTTTGAGGATAGAGTCTGCAGGAAAGCAGAGAGGGCCAAATTGTCTGGGGCATTTGAAGGGGTTCCAGGAGGCAGTGAGGACCAGCATCACTTTTCCCCGCTGGCACCTTTGCTGTGGCAGCAAAAGCTGGACGTTTGTCTTTTTTGCTCCGGAGGCTGCTGAGAGTGAAAAAAGGTGCTTTTGAGGATAGAGTCTGCAGGAAAGCAGAGAGGGCCAAATTGTCTGGGGCATTTGAAGGGTTTCCAGGAGGCAGTGAGGACCAGCATCACTTTTCCCCGCTGGCACTTTTGCTGTGGCAGCAAAAGGTAGACATTTGTCTGTTTTGCTCTAAACACCGCAGAAAGTGAAAAAAGGTGCTTTTGACGACTGACTCTGCACGAAAGCAGAGAGGGTTAAATTGTCTGGGGCATTTGAAGGGGTTCCAGGAGGCAGTGAGGACCAGCATCACTTTTCCCCGCTGGCACCTTTGCTGTGGCAGCAAAAGCTGGATGTTTGTCTTTTTTGCTCCGGAGGATGCCGAGACTGTGAAACGGTGCTTTTGAGGATAGAGTCTGCAGGAAAGCAGAGAGGGCTAAATTGTCTGGGGCATTTGAAGTGGTTCCAGGAGGCAGTGAGGACCAGCATCACTTTTCCCCGCTGGCACCTTTGCTGTGGCAGCAAAAGCTGGACGTTTGTCTTTTTTGCTCCGGAGGCTGCCGAGAGTGAAAAAAGGTGCTTTTGAGGATAGAGTCTGCAGGAAAGCAGAGAGGGCCAAATTGTCTGGGGCATTTGAAGGGGTTCCAGGAGGCAGTGAGGACCAGCATCACTTTTCCCCGCTGGCACCTTTGCTGTTGCAGCAAAAGCTGGACGTATGTTATTTTTGCTCCAAACACCGCCGAAAGTTAAAAAAAGTTCCTTTTGACGACTGACTCTGCACGAAAGAAGAGAGGGCTAAATTGTCTGGGGCATTTGAAGGGGTTCCTGGAGGCAGTGAGGACCAGCATCACTTTTCCCCGCTGGCACCTTTGCTGTGGCAGCAAAAGCTGGACGTTTGTCTTTTTTGCTCTGGAGGCTGCCGAGAGTGAAGAAACGTGCTTTTGAGGATAGAGTCTGCAGGAAAGCAGAGAGGGCCAAATTGTCTGGGGCATTTGAAGGGTTTCCAGGAGGCAGTGAGGACCAGCATCACTTTTCCCCGCTGGCACCTTTGCTGTGGCAGCAAAAGCTAGATGTTTGTCTTTTTTGCTCCAAACACCGCCAAAAGTGAAAAAAGGTGCTTTTGACGATAGAGTCCGCAGGAAAGAAGAGAGGGTGAAATTGTCTGGGGCATTTGAAGGGGTTCCAGGAGGCAGTGAGGACCAGCATCACTTTTATTTGCTGGCACCTTTGCTGTGGCAGCCATAGCTGGATGTTTGTCTTCTATGCTCCGGAGGCTGCCAAGACTTTGAAACGGTGCTTTTGATGATTGAGTCTGCAGGAAAGCAGAGAGGGCTAAATTGTCTGGGGCATTTGAAGGGGTTCCAGGAGGCAGTGAGGACCAGCATCACTTTTGCCCGCTGGCACCTTTGCTGTGGCAGCAAAAGCTAGACGTTTGTCTTTTTTGCTCCAAACACCGCCGAAAGTGAAAAAAGGTGCTTTTGACGATAGAGTCCGCAGGAAAGAAGAGAGGGTGAAATTGTCTGGGGCATTTGAAGGGGTTCCAGGAGGCAGTGAGGACCAGCATCACTTTTATCCGCTGGCACTTTTGTTGTGGCAGCAAAAGCTGGATGTTTGTCTTCTATGCTCCGGAGGCTGCCAAGACTTTGAAATGGTGCTTTTGACGATAGAGTCTGCAGGAAAGCAGAGAGGGATAAATTGTTTGGGGCATTTGAAGGGGTTCCAGGAGGCAGTGAGGACCAGCATCACTTTTCCCTGCTGGCACCTTTGCTGTGGCAGCAAAAGCTGGACGTTTTCTTTTTTGCTCCGGAGACTGCCGAGAGTGAAAAAAGCTGTTTTTGAGGATAGAGTCTGCAGGAAAGCAGAGAGGGCCAAATTGTCTGGGGCATTTGAAGGGGTTCCAGGAGGCAGTGAGGACCAGCATCACTTTTCCCCGCTGGCACCTTTGCTGTGGCAGCAAAAGCTGGACGTTTGTCTTTTTTGCTCCGGAGGCTGCTGAGAGTGAAAAAAGGTGCTTTTGAGGATAGAGTCTGCAGGAAAGCAGAGAGGGCCAAATTGTCTGGGGCATTTGAAGGGTTTCCAGGAGGCAGTGAGGACCAGCATCACTTTTCCCCGCTGGCACTTTTGCTGTGGCAGCAAAAGGTAGACATTTGTCTGTTTTGCTCCAAACACAGCCTAAAGAGAAAAAAGGTGCTTTTGAGGATAGAGTCTGCAGGAAAGCAGAGAGGGCCAAATTGTCTGGGGCATTTGAAGGGGTTCCAGGAGGCAGTGAGGACCAGCATCACTTCTCCCCTCTGGCACCTTTGCTGTTGCAGCAAAAGCTGGACGTATGTTATTTTTGCTCCAAACACCGCCGAAAGTTAAAAAAAGAACCTTTTGACGACTGACTCTGCACGAAAGCAGAGAGGGTTAAATTGTCTGGGGCATTTGAAGGGGTTCCTGGAGGCAGTGAGGACCAGCATCACTTTTCCCCGCTGGCACCTTTGCTGTGGCAGCAAAAGCTGGACGTTTGTCTTTTTTGCTCTGGAGGCTGCCGAGAGTGAAGAAACGTGCTTTTGAGGATAGAGTCTGCAGGAAAGCAGAGAGGGCCAAATTGTCTGGGGCATTTGAAGGGGTTCCAGGAGGCAGTGTGGACCAGCATCACTTTTCCCCGCTGGCACCTTTGCTGTGGCAGCAAAAGCTAGACGATTGTCTTTGTTGCTCCAAACACAGCCTAAAGAGAAAAAAGGTGCTTTTGAGGATAGAGTCTGCAGGAAAGCAGAGAGGGCCAAATTGTCTGGGGCATTTGAAGGGGTTCCAGGAGGCAGTGAGGACCAGCATCACTTTTCCCCGCTGGCACCTTTGCTGTGGCAGCAAAAGCTGGACGTTTGTCTTTTTTGCTCCGGAGGATGCCGAGACTGTGAAACGGTGCTTTTGAGGATAGAGTCTGCAGGAAAGCAGAGAGGGCGAAATTGTCTGGGGCATTTGAAGGGGTTCCAGGAGGCAGTTAGGACCAGCATCACTTTTCCCCGCTGGCACCTTTGCTGTGGCAGCAAAAGCTGGACGTTTGTCTTTTTTGCTCCGAAGACCGCCGAAAGTGAAAAAAGGTGCTTTTGAGTATAGATTCTGCAGGAAAGCAGAGAGGGCCAAATTGTCTGGGGCATTTGAAGGGGTTCCAGGAGGCAGTGAAGACCAGCATCACTTTTCCCCTCTGGCACCTTTGCTGTGGCAGCAAAAGCTGGACGTTTGTCTTTTTTGCTCCGGAGGATGCCGAGACTGTGAAACAGTGCTTTTGAGGATAGAGTCTGCAGGAAAGCAGAGAGGGCTAAATTGTCTGGGGCATTTGAATGGGGTTCCAGGAGGCAGTGAGGACCAGCATCACTTTTCCCCGCTGGCACCTTTGCTGTGGCAGCAAAAGCTGGACGTTTGTCTTTTTAGCTCCAAACACCGCCGAAAGTGAAAAAAGGTGCTTTTGACGATAGATTCCGCAGGAAAGAAGAGAGGGTGAAATTGTCTGGGGCATTTGAAGGGGTTCCAGGAGGCAGTGAGGACCAGCATCACTTTTATCCGCTGGCACCTTTGCTGTTGCAGCCATAGCTGGATGTTTCTCTTCTATGCTCCGGAGGCTGCCAAGACTTTGAAACGGTGCTTTTGATGATAGAGTCTGCAGGAAAGCAGAGAGGGCCAAATTGTCTGGGGCATTTGAAGGGGTTCCAGGAGGCAGTGAGGACCAGCATCACTTCTCCCCGCTGGCACCTTTGCTGTGGCAGCAAAAGCTGTATGTTTGTCTTCTATGCTCCGGAGTCTGCCAAGACTTTGAAATGGTGCTTTTGACGATAGAGTCTGCAGGAAAGCAGAGAGGGATAAATTGTCTGGGGCATTTGAAGGGGTTCCAGGAGGCAGTGAGGACCAGAATCACTTTTCCCCTCTGGCACCTTTGCTGTGGCAGCAAAAGCTGGACGTTTGTCTTTTTTGCTCTGGAGGATGCCGAGACTGTGAAACGGTGCTTTTGAGGATACAGTCTGCAGGAAAGCAGAGAGGGCTAAATTGTCTGGGGTATTTGAAGGGGTTCCAGGAGGCAGAGAGGACCAACATCACTTTTCCCCGCTGGCAACTTTGCTGTGGCAGCAAAAGCTAGACGTTTGTCTTTTTTGCTCCAAACACCGCCGAAAGTGAAAAAAGGTGCTTTTGACGATAGAGTCCGCAGGAAAGAAGAGAGGGTGAAATTGTCTGGGGCATTTGAAGGGGTTCCAGGAGGCAGTGAGGACCAGCATCACTTTTATCGGCTGGCACTTTTGTTGTGGCAGCAAAAGCTGGATGTTTGTCTTCTATGCTCCGGAGGCTGCCAAGACTTTGAAACGGTGCTTTTGACGATAGAGTCTGCAGGAAAGCAGAGAGGGATAAATTGTTTGGGGCATTTGAAGGGGTTCCAGGAGGCAGTGAGGACCAGCATCACTTTTCCCCGCTGGCACCTTTGCTGTGGCAGCAAAAGCTGGACGTTTTCTTTTTTGCTCCGGAGACTGCCGAGAGTGAAAAAAGGTGCTTTTGAGGATAGAGTCTGCAGGAAAGCAGAGAGGGCCAAATTGTCTGGGGCATTTGAAGGGGTTCCAGGAGGCAGTGAGGACCAGCATCACTTTTCCCCGCTGGCACCTTTGCTGTGGCAGCAAAAGCTGGACGTTTGTCTTTTTTGCTCCGGAGGCTGCTGAGAGTGAAAAAAGGTGCTTTTGAGGATAGAGTCTGCAGGAAAGCAGAGAGGGCCAAATTGTCTGGGGCATTTGAAGGGTTTCCAGGAGGCAGTGAGGACCAGCATCACTTTTCCCCGCTGGCACTTTTGCTGTGGCAGCAAAAGGTAGACATTTGTCTGTTTTGCTCCAAACACCGCCGAAAGTGAAAAAAGGTGCTTTTGACGACTGACTCTGCACGAAAGCAGAGAGGGCTAAATTGTCTGGGGCATTTGAAGTGGTTCCAGGAGGCAGTGAGGACCAGCATCACTTTTCCCCGCTGGCACTTTTGCTGTGGCAGCAAAAGGTAGACATTTGTCTGTTTTGCTCCAAACACAGCCTAAAGAGAAAAAAGGTGCTTTTGAGGATAGAGTCTGCAGGAAAGCAGAGAGGGCCAAATTGTCTGGGGCATTTGAAGGGGTTCCAGGAGGCAGTGAGGACCAGCATCACTTCTCCCCTCTGGCACCTTTGCTGTTGCAGCAAAAGCTGGACGTATGTTATTTTTGCTCCAAACACCGCCGAAAGTTAAAAAAAGAACCTTTTGACGACTGACTCTGCACGAAAGCAGAGAGGGTTAAATTGTCTGGGGCATTTGAAGGGGTTCCTGGAGGCAGTGAGGACCAGCATCACTTTTCCCCGCTGGCACCTTTGCTGTGGCAGCAAAAGCTGGACGTTTGTCTTTTTTGCTCTGGAGGCTGCCGAGAGTGAAGAAACGTGCTTTTGAGGATAGAGTCTGCAGGAAAGCAGAGAGGGCCAAATTGTCTGGGGCATTTGAAGGGGTTCCAGGAGGCAGTGTGGACCAGCATCACTTTTCCCCGCTGGCACCTTTGCTGTGGCAGCAAAAGCTAGACGATTGTCTTTGTTGCTCCAAACACAGCCTAAAGAGAAAAAAGGTGCTTTTGAGGATAGAGTCTGCAGGAAAGCAGAGAGGGCCAAATTGTCTGGGGCATTTGAAGGGGTTCCAGGAGGCAGTGAGGACCAGCATCACTTTTCCCCGCTGGCACCTTTGCTGTGGCAGCAAAAGCTGGACGTTTGTCTTTTTTGCTCCGGAGGATGCCGAGACTGTGAAACGGTGCTTTTGAGGATAGAGTCTGCAGGAAAGCAGAGAGGGCGAAATTGTCTGGGGCATTTGAAGGGGTTCCAGGAGGCAGTTAGGACCAGCATCACTTTTCCCCGCTGGCACCTTTGCTGTGGCAGCAAAAGCTGGACGTTTGTCTTTTTTGCTCCGAAGACCGCCGAAAGTGAAAAAAGGTGCTTTTGAGTATAGATTCTGCAGGAAAGCAGAGAGGGCCAAATTGTCTGGGGCATTTGAAGGGGTTCCAGGAGGCAGTGAAGACCAGCATCACTTTTCCCCTCTGGCACCTTTGCTGTGGCAGCAAAAGCTGGACGTTTGTCTTTTTTGCTCCGGAGGATGCCGAGACTGTGAAACAGTGCTTTTGAGGATAGAGTCTGCAGGAAAGCAGAGAGGGCTAAATTGTCTGGGGCATTTGAATGGGGTTCCAGGAGGCAGTGAGGACCAGCATCACTTTTCCCCGCTGGCACCTTTGCTGTGGCAGCAAAAGCTGGACGTTTGTCTTTTTAGCTCCAAACACCGCCGAAAGTGAAAAAAGGTGCTTTTGACGATAGATTCCGCAGGAAAGAAGAGAGGGTGAAATTGTCTGGGGCATTTGAAGGGGTTCCAGGAGGCAGTGAGGACCAGCATCACTTTTATCCGCTGGCACCTTTGCTGTTGCAGCCATAGCTGGATGTTTCTCTTCTATGCTCCGGAGGCTGCCAAGACTTTGAAACGGTGCTTTTGATGATAGAGTCTGCAGGAAAGCAGAGAGGGCCAAATTGTCTGGGGCATTTGAAGGGGTTCCAGGAGGCAGTGAGGACCAGCATCACTTCTCCCCGCTGGCACCTTTGCTGTGGCAGCAAAAGCTGTATGTTTGTCTTCTATGCTCCGGAGTCTGCCAAGACTTTGAAATGGTGCTTTTGACGATAGAGTCTGCAGGAAAGCAGAGAGGGATAAATTGTCTGGGGCATTTGAAGGGGTTCCAGGAGGCAGTGAGGACCAGAATCACTTTTCCCCTCTGGCACCTTTGCTGTGGCAGCAAAAGCTGGACGTTTGTCTTTTTTGCTCTGGAGGATGCCGAGACTGTGAAACGGTGCTTTTGAGGATACAGTCTGCAGGAAAGCAGAGAGGGCTAAATTGTCTGGGGTATTTGAAGGGGTTCCAGGAGGCAGAGAGGACCAACATCACTTTTCCCCGCTGGCAACTTTGCTGTGGCAGCAAAAGGTAGACATTTGTCTGTTTTGCTCCAAACACCGCCGAAAGTGAAAAAAGGTGCTTTTGACGACTGACTCTGCACGAAAGCAGAGAGGGCTAAATTGTCTGGGGCATTTGAAGTGGTTCCAGGAGGCAGTGAGGACCAGCATCACTTTTCCCCGCTGGCACTTTTGCTGTGGCAGCAAAAGGTAGACATTTGTCTGTTTTGCTCCAAACACAGCCTAAAGAGAAAAAAGGTGCTTTTGAGGATAGAGTCTGCAGGAAAGCAGAGAGGGCCAAATTGTCTGGGGCATTTGAAGGGGTTCCAGGAGGCAGTGAGGACCAGCATCACTTCTCCCCTCTGGCACCTTTGCTGTTGCAGCAAAAGCTGGACGTATGTTATTTTTGCTCCAAACACCGCCGAAAGTTAAAAAAAGAACCTTTTGACGACTGACTCTGCACGAAAGCAGAGAGGGTTAAATTGTCTGGGGCATTTGAAGGGGTTCCTGGAGGCAGTGAGGACCAGCATCACTTTTCCCCGCTGGCACCTTTGCTGTGGCAGCAAAAGCTGGACGTTTGTCTTTTTTGCTCTGGAGGCTGCCGAGAGTGAAGAAACGTGCTTTTGAGGATAGAGTCTGCAGGAAAGCAGAGAGGGCCAAATTGTCTGGGGCATTTGAAGGGGTTCCAGGAGGCAGTGTGGACCAGCATCACTTTTCCCCGCTGGCACCTTTGCTGTGGCAGCAAAAGCTAGACGATTGTCTTTGTTGCTCCAAACACAGCCTAAAGAGAAAAAAGGTGCTTTTGAGGATAGAGTCTGCAGGAAAGCAGAGAGGGCCAAATTGTCTGGGGCATTTGAAGGGGTTCCAGGAGGCAGTGAGGACCAGCATCACTTTTCCCCGCTGGCACCTTTGCTGTGGCAGCAAAAGCTGGACGTTTGTCTTTTTTGCTCCGGAGGATGCCGAGACTGTGAAACGGTGCTTTTGAGGATAGAGTCTGCAGGAAAGCAGAGAGGGCGAAATTGTCTGGGGCATTTGAAGGGGTTCCAGGAGGCAGTTAGGACCAGCATCACTTTTCCCCGCTGGCACCTTTGCTGTGGCAGCAAAAGCTGGACGTTTGTCTTTTTTGCTCCGAAGACCGCCGAAAGTGAAAAAAGGTGCTTTTGAGTATAGATTCTGCAGGAAAGCAGAGAGGGCCAAATTGTCTGGGGCATTTGAAGGGGTTCCAGGAGGCAGTGAAGACCAGCATCACTTTTCCCCTCTGGCACCTTTGCTGTGGCAGCAAAAGCTGGACGTTTGTCTTTTTTGCTCCGGAGGATGCCGAGACTGTGAAACAGTGCTTTTGAGGATAGAGTCTGCAGGAAAGCAGAGAGGGCTAAATTGTCTGGGGCATTTGAATGGGGTTCCAGGAGGCAGTGAGGACCAGCATCACTTTTCCCCGCTGGCACCTTTGCTGTGGCAGCAAAAGCTGGACGTTTGTCTTTTTAGCTCCAAACACCGCCGAAAGTGAAAAAAGGTGCTTTTGACGATAGATTCCGCAGGAAAGAAGAGAGGGTGAAATTGTCTGGGGCATTTGAAGGGGTTCCAGGAGGCAGTGAGGACCAGCATCACTTTTATCCGCTGGCACCTTTGCTGTTGCAGCCATAGCTGGATGTTTCTCTTCTATGCTCCGGAGGCTGCCAAGACTTTGAAACGGTGCTTTTGATGATAGAGTCTGCAGGAAAGCAGAGAGGGCCAAATTGTCTGGGGCATTTGAAGGGGTTCCAGGAGGCAGTGAGGACCAGCATCACTTCTCCCCGCTGGCACCTTTGCTGTGGCAGCAAAAGCTGTATGTTTGTCTTCTATGCTCCGGAGTCTGCCAAGACTTTGAAATGGTGCTTTTGACGATAGAGTCTGCAGGAAAGCAGAGAGGGATAAATTGTCTGGGGCATTTGAAGGGGTTCCAGGAGGCAGTGAGGACCAGAATCACTTTTCCCCTCTGGCACCTTTGCTGTGGCAGCAAAAGCTGGACGTTTGTCTTTTTTGCTCTGGAGGATGCCGAGACTGTGAAACGGTGCTTTTGAGGATACAGTCTGCAGGAAAGCAGAGAGGGCTAAATTGTCTGGGGTATTTGAAGGGGTTCCAGGAGGCAGAGAGGACCAACATCACTTTTCCCCGCTGGCAACTTTGCTGTGGCAGCAAAAGCTAGACGTTTGTCTTTTTTGCTCCAAACACCGCCGAAAGTGAAAAAAGGTGCTTTTGACGATAGAGTCCGCAGGAAAGAAGAGAGGGTGAAATTGTCTGGGGCATTTGAAGGGGTTCCAGGAGGCAGTGAGGACCAGCATCACTTTTATCGGCTGGCACTTTTGTTGTGGCAGCAAAAGCTGGATGTTTGTCTTCTATGCTCCGGAGGCTGCCAAGACTTTGAAACGGTGCTTTTGACGATAGAGTCTGCAGGAAAGCAGAGAGGGATAAATTGTTTGGGGCATTTGAAGGGGTTCCAGGAGGCAGTGAGGACCAGCATCACTTTTCCCCGCTGGCACCTTTGCTGTGGCAGCAAAAGCTGGACGTTTTCTTTTTTGCTCCGGAGACTGCCGAGAGTGAAAAAAGGTGCTTTTGAGGATAGAGTCTGCAGGAAAGCAGAGAGGGCCAAATTGTCTGGGGCATTTGAAGGGGTTCCAGGAGGCAGTGAGGACCAGCATCACTTTTCCCCGCTGGCACCTTTGCTGTGGCAGCAAAAGCTGGACGTTTGTCTTTTTTGCTCCGGAGGCTGCTGAGAGTGAAAAAAGGTGCTTTTGAGGATAGAGTCTGCAGGAAAGCAGAGAGGGCCAAATTGTCTGGGGCATTTGAAGGGTTTCCAGGAGGCAGTGAGGACCAGCATCACTTTTCCCCGCTGGCACTTTTGCTGTGGCAGCAAAAGGTAGACATTTGTCTGTTTTGCTCCAAACACCGCCGAAAGTGAAAAAAGGTGCTTTTGACGACTGACTCTGCACGAAAGCAGAGAGGGCTAAATTGTCTGGGGCATTTGAAGTGGTTCCAGGAGGCAGTGAGGACCAGCATCACTTTTCCCCGCTGGCACCTTTGCTGTGGCAGCAAAAGCTGGACGTTTGTCTTTTTTGCTCCGGAGGCTGCCGAGAGTGAAAAAAGGTGCTTTTGAGGATAGAGTCTGCAGGAAAGCAGAGAGGGCCAAATTGTCTGGGGCATTTGAAGGGGTTCCAGGAGGCAGTGAGGACCAGCATAACTTTTCCCCGCTGGCACCTTTGCTGTTGCAGCAAAAGCTGGACGTATGTTATTTTTGCTCCAAACACCGCCGAAAGTTAAAAAAAGTTCCTTTTGACGACTGACTCTGCACGAAAGCAGAGAGGGCTAAATTGTCTGGGGCATTTGAAGGGGTTCCTGGAGGCAGTGAGGACCAGCATCACTTTTCCCCGCTGGCACCTTTGCTGTGGCAGCAAAAGCTGGACGTTTGTCTTTTTTGCTCTGGAGGCTGCCGAGAGTGAAGAAACGTGCTTTTGAGGATAGAGTCTGCAGGAAAGCAGAGAGGGCCAAATTGTCTGGGGCATTTGAAGGGGTTCCAGGAGGCAGTGAGGACCAGCATCACTTTTATCCGCTGGCACCTTTGCTGTGGCAGCAAAAGCTAGACGATTGTCTTTGTTGCTCCAAACACAGCCTAAAGAGAAAAAAGGTGCTTTTGAGGATAGAGTCTGCAGGAAAGTAGAGAGGGCCAAATTGTCTGGGGCATTTGAAGGGGTTCCAGGAGGCAGTGAGGACCAGCATCACTTCTCCCCGCTGGCACCTTTGCTGTGGCAGCAAAAGCTGGACGTATGTTATTTTTGCTCCAAACACCGCCGAAAGTTAAAAAAGGTCCTTTTGACGACTGATTCTGCACGAAAGCAGAGAGGGTTAAATTGTCTGGAGCATTTGAAGGGGTTCCAGGAGGCAGTGAGGACCAGCATCACTTTTATCCGCTGGAACTCTTGCTGTGGCAGTAAAAGCTGGACGTTTGTCGTTTTTAGTCTGGAGGTTGCCGAGAGTGAAGAAACGTGCTTTTGAGGATAGAGACTGCAGGAAAGCATAGAGGGCCAAATTGTCTGGGGCATTTGAAGGGCTTCCAGGAGGCAGTGAGGACCAGCATCACTTTTCCCCGCTGGCACCTTTGCTGTGGCAGCAAAAGCTGGACGTTTGTCTTTTTTGCTCCGGAGGATGCCGAGACTGTGAAACGGTGCTTTTGAGGATAGAGTCTGCAGGAAAGCAGAGAGGGCTAAATTGTCTGGGGCATTTGAAGGGGTTCCAGGAGGCAGTGAGGACCAGCATCACTTCTCCCCGCTGGCACCTTTGCTGTGGCAGCAAAAGCTGGACGTTTGTCTTTTTTGCTCCGAAGACCGCCGAAAGTGAAAAAAGGTGCTTTTGACGATAGAGTCCGCAGGAAAGAAGAGAGGGTGAAATTGTCTGGGGCATTTGAAGGGGTTCCAGGAGGCAGTGAGGACCAGCATCACTTTTATTTGCTGGCACCTTTGCTGTGGCAGCCATAGCTGGATGTTTGTCTTCTATGCTCCGGAGGCTGCCAAGACTTTGAAACGGTGCTTTTGATGATTGAGTCTGCAGGAAAGCAGAGAGGGCTAAATTGTCTGGGGCATTTGAAGGGGTTCCAGGAGGCAGTGAGGACCAGCATCACTTTTGCCCGCTGGCACCTTTGCTGTGGCAGCAAAAGCTAGACGTTTGTCTTTTTTGCTCCAAACACCGCCGAAAGTGAAAAAAGGTGCTTTTGACGATAGAGTCCGCAGGAAAGAAGAGAGGGTGAAATTGTCTGGGGCATTTGAAGGGGTTCCAGGAGGCAGTGAGGACCAGCATCACTTTTATCCGCTGGCACTTTTGTTGTGGCAGCAAAAGCTGTATGTTTGTCTTCTATGCTCCGGAGGCTGCCAAGACTTTGAAACGGTGCTTTTGACGATAGAGTCTGCAGGAAAGCAGAGAGGGATAAATTGTTTGGGGCATTTGAAGGGGTTCCAGGAGGCAGTGAGGACCAGCATCACTTTTCCCTGCTGGCACCTTTGCTGTGGCAGCAAAAGCTGGACGTTTTCTTTTTTGCTCCGGAGACTGCCGAGAGTGAAAAAAGCTGTTTTTGAGGATAGAGTCTGCAGGAAAGCAGAGAGGGCCAAATTGTCTGGGGCATTTGAAGGGGTTCCAGGAGGCAGTGAGGACCAGCATCACTTTTCCCCGCTGGCACCTTTGCTGTGGCAGCAAAAGCTGGACGTTTGTCTTTTTTGCTCCGGAGGCTGCTGAGAGTGAAAAAAGGTGCTTTTGAGGATAGATTCTGCAGGAAAGCAGAGAGGGCCAAATTGTCTGGGGCATTTGAAGGGTTTCCAGGAGGCAGTGAGGACCAGCATCACTTTTCCCCGCTGGCACTTTTGCTGTGGCAGCAAAAGCTAGACATTTGTCTGTTTTGCTCCAAACACAGCCTAAAGAGAAAAAAGGTGCTTTTGAGGATAGAGTCTGCAGGAAAGCAGAGAGGGCCAAATTGTCTGGGGCATTTGAAGGGGTTCCAGGAGGCAGTGAGGACCAGCATCACTTCTCCCCTCTGGCACCTTTGCTGTGGCAGCAAAAGCTGGACGTTTGTCTTTTTAGCTCCAAACACCGCCGAAAGTGAAAAAAGGTGCTTTTGACGACTGACTCTGCACGAAAGCAGAGAGGGTTAAATTGTCTGGGGCATTTGAAGGGGTTCCAGGAGGCAGTGAGGACCAGCATCACTTTTCCCCGCTGGCACCTTTGCTGTGGCAGCAAAAGCTGGATGTTTGTCTTTTTTGCTCCGGAGGATGCTGAGAGTGAGAAAAGGTGCTTTTGAGGATAGAGTCTGCAGGAAAGCAGAGAGGGCTAAATTGTCTGGGGCATTTGAAGTGGTTCCAGGAGGCAGTGAGGACCAGCGTCACTTTTCCTTGCTGGCACCTTTGCTGTGGCAGCAAAAGCTCGACGTTTGTCTTTTTTGCTCCAAACACCGCCGAAAGTGAAAAAAGGTGCTTTTGAGGATAGAGTCCGCAGGAAAGAAGAGAGGGTGAAATTGTCTGGGGCATTTGAAGGGTTTCCAGGAGGCAGTGAGGACCAGCATCACTTTTCCCCGCTGGCACCTTTGCTGTGGCAGCAAAAGCTGGACGTTTGTCTTTTTTGCTCTGGAGGCTGCCGAGAGTGAAGAAACGTGCTTTTGAGGATAGAGTCTGCAGGAAAGCAGAGAGGGCCAAATTGTCTGGGGCATTTGAAGGGGTTCCAGGAGGCAGTGTGGACCAGCATCACTTTTCCCTGCTGGCACCTTTGCTGTGGCAGCAAAAGCTAGACGTTTGTCTTTTTAGCTCCAAACACCGCCGAAAGTGAAAAAAGGTGCTTTTGAGGATAGAGTCTGCAGGAAAGCAGAGAGGGCCAAATTGTCTGGGGCATTTGAAGGGGTTCCAGGAGGCAGTGAGGACCAGCATCACTTTTCCCCGCTGGCACCTTTGCTGTGGCAGCAAAAGCTGGACGTTTGTCTTTTTTGCTCCGGAGGATGCCGAGACTGTGAAACGGTGCTTTTGAGGATAGAGTCTGCAGGAAAGCAGAGAGGGCTAAATTGTCTGGGGCATTTGAAGGGGTTCCAGGAGGCAGTGAGGACCAGCATCACTTGTTCCCTCTGGCACCTTTGCTGTGGCAGCAAAAGCTGGACGTTTGTCTTTTTTGCTCCGAAGACCGCCGAAAGTGAAAAAAGGTGCTTTTGAGTATAGATTCTGCAGGAAAGCAGAGAGGGCCAAATTGTCTGGGGCATTTGAAGGGGTTCCAGGAGGCAGTGAAGACCAGCATCACTTTTCCCCTCTGGCACCTTTGCTGTGGCAGCAAAAGCTGGACGTTTGTCTTTTTTGCTCCGGAGGATGCCGAGACTGTGAAACAGTGCTTTTGAGGATAGAGTCTGCAGGAAAGCAGAGAGGGCTAAATTGTCTGTGGCATTTGAATGGGGTTCCAGGAGGCAGTGAGGACCAGCATCACTTTTCGCCGTTGGCACCTTTGCTGTGGCAGCAAAAGCTAGATGTTTGTCTTTTTTGCTCCAAACACCGCCGAAAGTGAAAAAAGGTGCTTTTGACGATAGAGTCCGCAGGAAAGAAGAGAGGGTGAAATTGTCTGGGGCATTTGAAGGGGTTCCAGGAGGCAGTGAGGACCAGCATCACTTTTATTTGCTGGCACCTTTGCTGTGGCAGCCATAGCTGGATGTTTGTCTTCTATGCTCCGGAGGCTGCCAAGACTTTGAAACGGTGCTTTTGATGATTGAGTCTGCAGGAAAGCAGAGAGGGCTAAATTGTCTGGGGCATTTGAAGGGGTTCCAGGAGGCAGTGAGGACCAGCATCACTTTTGCCCGCTGGCACCTTTGCTGTGGCAGCAAAAGCTAGACGTTTGTCTTTTTTGCTCCAAACACCGCCGAAAGTGAAAAAAGGTGCTTTTGACGATAGAGTCCGCAGGAAAGAAGAGAGGGTGAAATTGTCTGGGGCATTTGAAGGGGTTCCAGGAGGCAGTGAGGACCAGCATCACTTTTATCCGCTGGCACTTTTGTTGTGGCAGCAAAAGCTGGATGTTTGTCTTCTATGCTCCGGAGGCTGCCAAGACTTTGAAACGGTGCTTTTGACGATAGAGTCTGCAGGAAAGCAGAGAGGGATAAATTGTTTGGGGCATTTGAAGGGGTTCCAGGAGGCAGTGAGGACCAGCATCACTTTTCCCTGCTGGCACCTTTGCTGTGGCAGCAAAAGCTGGACGTTTTCTTTTTTGCTCCGGAGACTGCCGAGAGTGAAAAAAGCTGTTTTTGAGGATAGAGTCTGCAGGAAAGCAGAGAGGGCCAAATTGTCTGGGGCATTTGAAGGGGTTCCAGGAGGCAGTGAGGACCAGCATCACTTTTCCCTGCTGGCACCTTTGCTGTGGCTGCAAAAGCTGGACGTTTTCTTTTTTGCTCCGGAGACTGCCGAGAGTGAAAAAAGCTGTTTTTGAGGATAGAGTCTGCAGGAAAGCAGAGAGGGCCAAATTGTCTGGGGCATTTGAAGGGTTTCCAGGAGGCAGTGAGGACCAGCATCACTTTTCCCCGCTGGCACTTTTGCTGTGGCAGCAAAAGCTAGACATTTGTCTGTTTTGCTCCAAACACAGCCTAAAGAGAAAAAAGGTGCTTTTGAGGATAGAGTCTGCAGGAAAGCAGAGAGGGCCAAATTGTCTGGGGCATTTGAAGGGGTTCCAGGAGGCAGTGAGGACCAGCATCACTTCTCCCCTCTGGTACCTTTGCTGTGGCAGCAAAAGCTGGACGTTTGTCTTTTTAGCTCCAAACACCGCCGAAAGTGAAAAAAGGTGCTTTTGACGACTGACTCTGCACGAAAGCAGAGAGGGTTAAATTGTCTGGGGCATTTGAAGGGGTTCCAGGAGGCAGTGAGGACCAGCATCACTTTTATCCGCTGGAACTCTTGCTGTGGCAGTAAAAGCTGGACGTTTGTCGTTTTTAGTCTGGAGGTTGCCGAGAGTGAAGAAACGTGCTTTTGAGGATAGAGACTGCAGGAAAGCATAGAGGGCCAAATTGTCTGGGGCATTTGAAGGGCTTCCAGGAGGCAGTGAGGACCAGCATCACTTTTCCCCGCTGGCACCTTTGCTGTGGCAGCAAAAGCTAGACGTTTGTCTGTTTTGCTCCAAACACAGCATAAAGACAAAAAAGGTGCTTTTGAGGATAGAGTCTGCAGGAAACAGGGAGGGCTAAATTGTCTGGGGCATTTGAAGGGGTTCCAGGAGGCAGTGAGGACCAGCATCACTTTTCCCCGCTGGCACCTTTGCTGTGGCAGCAAAAGCTGGACGTTTGTCTTTTTTGCTCCGGAGGATGCCGAGACTGTGAAACGGTGCTTTTGAGGATAGAGTCTGCAGGAAAGCAGAGAGGGCTAAATTGTCTGGGGCATTTGAAGGGGTTCCAGGAGGCAGTGAGGACCAGCATCACTTCTCCCCGCTGGCACCTTTGCTGTGGCAGCAAAAGCTGGACGTTTGTCTTTTTTGCTCCGAAGACCGCCGAAAGTGAAAAAAGGTGCTTTTGACGATAGAGTCCGCAGGAAAGAAGAGAGGGTGAAATTGTCTGGGGCATTTGAAGGGGTTCCAGGAGGCAGTGAGGACCAGCATCACTTTTATTTGCTGGCACCTTTGCTGTGGCAGCCATAGCTGGATGTTTGTCTTCTATGCTCCGGAGGCTGCCAAGACTTTGAAACGGTGCTTTTGATGATTGAGTCTGCAGGAAAGCAGAGAGGGCTAAATTGTCTGGGGCATTTGAAGGGGTTCCAGGAGGCAGTGAGGACCAGCATCACTTTTGCCCGCTGGCACCTTTGCTGTGGCAGCAAAAGCTAGACGTTTGTCTTTTTTGCTCCAAACACCGCCGAAAGTGAAAAAAGGTGCTTTTGACGATAGAGTCCGCAGGAAAGAAGAGAGGGTGAAATTGTCTGGGGCATTTGAAGGGGTTCCAGGAGGCAGTGAGGACCAGCATCACTTTTATCCGCTGGCACTTTTGTTGTGGCAGCAAAAGCTGGATGTTTGTCTTCTATGCTCCGGAGGCTGCCAAGACTTTGAAACGGTGCTTTTGACGATAGAGTCTGCAGGAAAGCAGAGAGGGATAAATTGTTTGGGGCATTTGAAGGGGTTCCAGGAGGCAGTGAGGACCAGCATCACTTTTCCCTGCTGGCACCTTTGCTGTGGCTGCAAAAGCTGGACGTTTTCTTTTTTGCTCCGGAGACTGCCGAGAGTGAAAAAAGCTGTTTTTGAGGATAGAGTCTGCAGGAAAGCAGAGAGGGCCAAATTGTCTGGGGCATTTGAAGGGGTTCCAGGAGGCAGTGAGGACCAGCATCACTTTTCCCCGCTGGCACCTTTGCTGTGGCAGCAAAAGCTGGACGTTTGTCTTTTTTGCTCCGGAGGCTGCTGAGAGTGAAAAAAGGTGCTTTTGAGGATAGATTCTGCAGGAAAGCAGAGAGGGCCAAATTGTCTGGGGCATTTGAAGGGTTTCCAGGAGGCAGTGAGGACCAGCATCACTTTTCCCCGCTGGCACTTTTGCTGTGGCAGCAAAAGCTAGACATTTGTCTGTTTTGCTCCAAACACAGCCTAAAGAGAAAAAAGGTGCTTTTGAGGATAGAGTCTGCAGGAAAGCAGAGAGGGCCAAATTGTCTGGGGCATTTGAAGGGGTTCCAGGAGGCAGTGAGGACCAGCATCACTTCTCCCCTCTGGCACCTTTGCTGTGGCAGCAAAAGCTGGACGTTTGTCTTTTTAGCTCCAAACACCGCCGAAAGTGAAAAAAGGTGCTTTTGACGACTGACTCTGCACGAAAGCAGAGAGGGTGAAATTGTCTGGGGCATTTGAAGGGGTTCCAGGAGGCAGTGAGGACCAGCATCACTTTTATCCGCTGGAACTCTTGCTGTGGCAGTAAAAGCTGGACGTTTGTCGTTTTTAGTCTGGAGGTTGCCGAGAGTGAAGAAACGTGCTTTTGAGGATAGAGACTGCAGGAAAGCATAGAGGGCCAAATTGTCTGGGGCATTTGAAGGGCTTCCAGGAGGCAGTGAGGACCAGCATCACTTTTCCCCGCTGGCACCTTTGCTGTGGCAGCAAAAGCTAGACGTTTGTCTGTTTTGCTCCAAACACAGCATAAAGACAAAAAAGGTGCTTTTGAGGATAGAGTCTGCAGGAAACAGGGAGGGCTAAATTGTCTGGGGCATTTGAAGGGGTTCCAGGAGGCAGTGAGGACCAGCATCACTTTTCCCCGCTGGCACCTTTGCTGTGGCAGCAAAAGCTGGACGTTTGTCTTTTTTGCTCCGGAGGATGCCGAGACTGTGAAACGGTGCTTTTGAGGATAGAGTCTGCAGGAAAGCAGAGAGGGCTAAATTGTCTGGGGCATTTGAAGGGGTTCCAGGAGGCAGTGAGGACCAGCATCACTTCTCCCCGCTGGCACCTTTGCTGTGGCAGCAAAAGCTGGACGTTTGTCTTTTTTGCTCCGAAGACCGCCGAAAGTGAAAAAAGGTGCTTTTGACGATAGAGTCCGCAGGAAAGAAGAGAGGGTGAAATTGTCTGGGGCATTTGAAGGGGTTCCAGGAGGCAGTGAGGACCAGCATCACTTTTATTTGCTGGCACCTTTGCTGTGGCAGCCATAGCTGGATGTTTGTCTTCTATGCTCCGGAGGCTGCCAAGACTTTGAAACGGTGCTTTTGATGATTGAGTCTGCAGGAAAGCAGAGAGGGCTAAATTGTCTGGGGCATTTGAAGGGGTTCCAGGAGGCAGTGAGGACCAGCATCACTTTTGCCCGCTGGCACCTTTGCTGTGGCAGCAAAAGCTAGACGTTTGTCTTTTTTGCTCCAAACACCGCCGAAAGTGAAAAAAGGTGCTTTTGACGATAGAGTCCGCAGGAAAGAAGAGAGGGTGAAATTGTCTGGGGCATTTGAAGGGGTTCCAGGAGGCAGTGAGGACCAGCATCACTTTTATCCGCTGGCACTTTTGTTGTGGCAGCAAAAGCTGGATGTTTGTCTTCTATGCTCCGGAGGCTGCCAAGACTTTGAAACGGTGCTTTTGACGATAGAGTCTGCAGGAAAGCAGAGAGGGATAAATTGTTTGGGGCATTTGAAGGGGTTCCAGGAGGCAGTGAGGACCAGCATCACTTTTCCCTGCTGGCACCTTTGCTGTGGCTGCAAAAGCTGGACGTTTTCTTTTTTGCTCCGGAGACTGCCGAGAGTGAAAAAAGCTGTTTTTGAGGATAGAGTCTGCAGGAAAGCAGAGAGGGCCAAATTGTCTGGGGCATTTGAAGGGGTTCCAGGAGGCAGTGAGGACCAGCATCACTTTTCCCCGCTGGCACCTTTGCTGTGGCAGCAAAAGCTGGACGTTTGTCTTTTTTGCTCCGGAGGCTGCTGAGAGTGAAAAAAGGTGCTTTTGAGGATAGATTCTGCAGGAAAGCAGAGAGGGCCAAATTGTCTGGGGCATTTGAAGGGTTTCCAGGAGGCAGTGAGGACCAGCATCACTTTTCCCCGCTGGCACTTTTGCTGTGGCAGCAAAAGCTAGACATTTGTCTGTTTTGCTCCAAACACAGCCTAAAGAGAAAAAAGGTGCTTTTGAGGATAGAGTCTGCAGGAAAGCAGAGAGGGCCAAATTGTCTGGGGCATTTGAAGGGGTTCCAGGAGGCAGTGAGGACCAGCATCACTTCTCCCCTCTGGCACCTTTGCTGTGGCAGCAAAAGCTGGACGTTTGTCTTTTTAGCTCCAAACACCGCCGAAAGTGAAAAAAGGTGCTTTTGACGACTGACTCTGCACGAAAGCAGAGAGGGTGAAATTGTCTGGGGCATTTGAAGGGGTTCCAGGAGGCAGTGAGGACCAGCATCACTTTTCCCCGCTGGCACCTTTGCTGTGGCAGCAAAAGCTGGATGTTTGTCTTTTTTGCTCCGGAGGATGCTGAGAGTGAGAAAAGGTGCTTTTGAAGATAGAGTCTGCAGGAAAGCAGAGAGGGCTAAATTGTCTGGGGCATTTGAAGTGGTTCCAGGAGGCAGTGAGGACCAGCGTCACTTTTCCTTGCTGGCACCTTTGCTGTGGCAGCAAAAGCTCGACGTTTGTCTTTTTTGCTCCAAACACTGCCGAAAGTGAAAAAAGGTGCTTTTGAGGATAGAGTCCGCAGGAAAGAAGAGAGGGTGAAATTGTCTGGGGCATTTGAAGGGGTTCCAGGAGGCAGTGAGGACCAGCATCACTTTTATCCGCTGGCACTTTTGTTGTGGCAGCAAAAGCTGGATGTTTGTCTTCTATGCTCCGGAGGCTGCCAAGACTTTGAAACGGTGCTTTTGACGATAGAGTCTGCAGGAAAGCAGAGAGGGCCAAATTGTTTGGGGCATTTGAAGGGGTTCCAGGAGGCAGTGAGGACCAGCATAACTTTTCCCCGCTGGCACCTTTGCTGTTGCAGCAAAAGCTGGACGTATGTTATTTTTGCTCCAAACACAGCCGAAAGTTAAAAAAAGTTCCTTTTGACGACTGACTCTGCACGAAAGCAGAGAGGGTTAAATTGTCTGGGGCATTTGAAGGGGTTCCAGGAGGCAGTGAGGACCAGCATCACTTTTCCCCGCTGGCACCTTTGCTGTGGCAGCAAAAGCTGGACGTTTGTCTTTTTTGCTCTGGAGGCTGCCGAGAGTGAAGAAACGTGCTTTTGAGGATAGAGTCTGCAGGAAAGCAGAGAGGGCCAAATTGTCTGGGGCATTTGAAGGGGTTCCAGGAGGCAGTGTGGACCAGCATCACTTTTCCCCGCTGGCACCTTTGCTGTGGCAGCAAAAGCTAGACGATTGTCTTTGTTGCTCCAAACACAGCCTAAAGAGAATAAAGGTGCTTTTGAGGATAGAGTCTGCAGGAAAGCAGAGAGGGCCAAATTGTCTGGGGCATTTGAAGGGGTTCCAGGAGGCAGTGAGGACCAGCATCACTTTTCCCCGCTGGCACCTTTGCTGTGGCAGCAAAAGCTGGACGTTTGTCTTTTTTGCTCCGGAGGATGCCGAGACTGTGAAACGGTGCTTTTGAGGATAGAGTCTGCAGGAAAGCAGAGAGGGCTAAATTGTCTGGGGCATTTGAAGGGGTTCCAGGAGGCAGTGAGGACCAGCATCACTTGTTCCCTCTGGCACCTTTGCTGTGGCAGCAAAAGCTGGACGTTTGTCTTTTTTGCTCCGAAGACCGCCGAAAGTGAAAAAAGGTGCTTTTGAGTATAGATTCTGCAGGAAAGCAGAGAGGGCCAAATTGTCTGGGGCATTTGAAGGGGTTCCAGGAGGCAGTGAAGACCAGCATCACTTTTCCCCTCTGGCACCTTTGCTGTGGCAGCAAAAGCTGGACGTTTGTCTTTTTTGCTCCGGAGGATGCCGAGACTGTGAAACAGTGCTTTTGAGGATAGAGTCTGCAGGAAAGCAGAGAGGGCTAAATTGTCTGTGGCATTTGAATGGGGTTCCAGGAGGCAGTGAGGACCAGCATCACTTTTCGCCGTTGGCACCTTTGCTGTGGCAGCAAAAGCTAGATGTTTGTCTTTTTTGCTCCAAACACCGCCGAAAGTGAAAAAAGGTGCTTTTGACGATAGAGTCCGCAGGAAAGAAGAGAGGGTGAAATTGTCTGGGGCATTTGAAGGGGTTCCAGGAGGCAGTGAGGACCAGCATCACTTTTATTTGCTGGCACCTTTGCTGTGGCAGCCATAGCTGGATGTTTGTCTTCTATGCTCCGGAGGCTGCCAAGACTTTGAAACGGTGCTTTTGATGATTGAGTCTGCAGGAAAGCAGAGAGGGCTAAATTGTCTGGGGCATTTGAAGGGGTTCCAGGAGGCAGTGAGGACCAGCATCACTTTTGCCCGCTGGCACCTTTGCTGTGGCAGCAAAAGCTAGACGTTTGTCTTTTTTGCTCCAAACACCGCCGAAAGTGAAAAAAGGTGCTTTTGACGATAGAGTCCGCAGGAAAGAAGAGAGGGTGAAATTGTCTGGGGCATTTGAAGGGGTTCCAGGAGGCAGTGAGGACCAGCATCACTTTTATCCGCTGGCACTTTTGTTGTGGCAGCAAAAGCTGGATGTTTGTCTTCTATGCTCCGGAGGCTGCCAAGACTTTGAAACGGTGCTTTTGACGATAGAGTCTGCAGGAAAGCAGAGAGGGATAAATTGTTTGGGGCATTTGAAGGGGTTCCAGGAGGCAGTGAGGACCAGCATCACTTTTCCCTGCTGGCACCTTTGCTGTGGCTGCAAAAGCTGGACGTTTTCTTTTTTGCTCCGGAGACTGCCGAGAGTGAAAAAAGCTGTTTTTGAGGATAGAGTCTGCAGGAAAGCAGAGAGGGCCAAATTGTCTGGGGCATTTGAAGGGTTTCCAGGAGGCAGTGAGGACCAGCATCACTTTTCCCCGCTGGCACTTTTGCTGTGGCAGCAAAAGCTAGACATTTGTCTGTTTTGCTCCAAACACAGCCTAAAGAGAAAAAAGGTGCTTTTGAGGATAGAGTCTGCAGGAAAGCAGAGAGGGCCAAATTGTCTGGGGCATTTGAAGGGGTTCCAGGAGGCAGTGAGGACCAGCATCACTTCTCCCCTCTGGTACCTTTGCTGTGGCAGCAAAAGCTGGACGTTTGTCTTTTTAGCTCCAAACACCGCCGAAAGTGAAAAAAGGTGCTTTTGACGACTGACTCTGCACGAAAGCAGAGAGGGTTAAATTGTCTGGGGCATTTGAAGGGGTTCCAGGAGGCAGTGAGGACCAGCATCACTTTTCCCCGCTGGCACCTTTGCTGTGGCAGCAAAAGCTGGACGTTTGTCTTTTTTGCTCCAAACACCGCCAAAAGTGAAAAAAGGTGCTTTTGAGGATAGAGTCCGTAGGAAAGAAGAGAGGGTGAAATTGTCTGGGGCATTTGAAGGGGTTCCAGGAGGCAGTGAGGACCAGCATCACTTTTATCCGCTGGCACTTTTGTTGTAGCAGCAAAAGCTGGATGTTTGTCTTCTATGCTCCGGAGGCTGCCAAGACTTTGAAACGGTGCTTTTGACGATAGAGTCTGCAGGAAAGCAGAGAGGGCTAAATTGTCTGGGGCATTTGAAGGGGTTCCAGGAGGCAGTGAGGACCAGCATCACTTTTCCCCGCTGGCACCTTTGCTGTGGCAGCAAAAGCTGGACGTTTGTCTTTTTTGCTCTGGAGGCTGCCGAGAGTGAAGAAACGTGCTTTTGAGGATAGAGTCTGCAGGAAAGCAGAGAGGGCGAAATTGTCTGGGGCATTTGAAGGGGTTCCAGGAGGCAGTGAGGACCAGCATCACTTTTCCCCGCTGGCACCTTTGCTGTGGCAGCAAAAGCTGGACGTTTGTCTTTTTTGCTCCAAACACCGCCGAGAGTGAAAAAAGGTGCTTTTGAGGATAGAGTCTGCAGGAAAGCAGAGAGAGCCAAATTGTCTGGGGCATTTGAAGGGGTTCCAGGAGGCAGTGAGGACCAGCATCACTTCTCCCCTCTGGCACCTTTGCTGTGGCAGCAAAAGCTGGACGTTTGTCTTTTTAGCTCCGAACACCGCCGAAAGTGAAAAAAGGTGCTTTTGAGGATAGAGTCTGCAGGAAACAGGGAGGGCTAAATTGTCTGGGGCATTTGAAGGGGTTCCTGGAGGCAGTGAGGACCAGCATCACTTTTCCCCGCTGGCACCTTTGCTGTTGCAGCAAAAGCTGGACGTTTTCTTTTTTGCTCCGGAGATTGCCGAGAGTGAAAAAAGGTGCTTTTTAGGATAGAGTCTGCAGGAAAGCAGAGAGGGCCAAATTGTCTGGGGCATTTGAAGGGTTTCCAGGAGGCAGTGAGGACCAGCATCACTTTTCCCCGCTGGCACCTTTGCTGTGGCAGCAAAAGCTGGACGTTTGTCTTTTTTGCTCCGGAGGATGCCGAGACTGTGAAACGGTGCTTTTGAGGATAGAGTCTGCAGGAAAGCAGAGAGGGCTAAATTGTCTGGGGCATTTGAAGTGGTTCCAGGAGGCAGTGAGGACCAGCATCACTTTTCCCCGCTGGCACCTTTGCTGTGGCAGCAAAAGCTGGACGTTTGTCTTTTTTGCTCCAAACACCGCCAAAAGTGAAAAAAGGTGCTTTTGAGGATAGAGTCCGTAGGAAAGAAGAGAGGGTGAAATTGTCTGGGGCATTTGAAGGGGTTGCAGGAGGCAGTGAGGACCAGCATCACTTTTCCCCGCTGGCACCTTTGCTGTGGCAGCAAAAGCTGGACGTTTGTCTTTTTTGCTCCGGAGGCTGCTGAGAGTGAAAAAAGGTGCTTTTGAGGATAGAGTCTGCAGGAAAGCAGAGAGGGCCAAATTGTCTGGGGCATTTGAAGGGTTTCCAGGAGGCAGTGAGGACCAGCATCACTTTTCCCTGCTGGCACTTTTGCTGTGGCAGCAAAAGCTAGACATTTGTCTGTTTTGCTCCAAACACAGCCTAAAGAGAAAAAAGGTGCTTTTGAGGATAGAGTCTGCAGGAAAGCAGAGAGGGCCAAATTGTCTGGGGCATTTGAAGGGGTTCCAGGAGGCAGTGAGGACCAGCATCACTTCTCCCCTCTGGTACCTTTGCTGTGGCAGCAAAAGCTGGACGTTTGTCTTTTTAGCTCCAAACACCGCCGAAAGTGAAAAAAGGTGCTTTTGACGACTGACTCTGCACGAAAGCAGAGAGGGTTAAATTGTCTGGGGCATTTGAAGGGGTTCCAGGAGGCAGTGAGGACCAGCATCACTTTTCCCCGCTGGCACCTTTGCTGTGGCAGCAAAAGCTGGACGTTTGTCTTTTTTGCTCCGGAGGATGCCGAGACTGTGAAACGGTGCTTTTGAGGATAGAGTCTGCAGGAAAGCAGAGAGGGCTAAATTGTCTGGGGCATTTGAAGTGGTTCCAGGAGGCAGTGAGGACCAGCATCACTTTTCCCCGCTGGCACCTTTGCTGTGGCAGCAAAAGCTGGACGTTTGTCTTTTTTGCTCCAAACACCGCCAAAAGTGAAAAAAGGTGCTTTTGAGGATAGAGTCCGTAGGAAAGAAGAGAGGGTGAAATTGTCTGGGGCATTTGAAGGGGTTGCAGGAGGCAGTGAGGACCAGCATCACTTTTATCCGCTGGCACTTTTGTTGTGGCAGCAAAAGCTGGATGTTTGTCTTCTATGCTCCGGAGGCTGCCAAGACTTTGAAACGGTGCTTTTGATGATTGAGTCTGCAGGAAAGCAGAGAGGGCTAAATTGTCTGGGGCATTTGAAGGGGTTCCAGGAGGCAGTGAGGACCAGCATCACTTTTCCCCGCTGGCACCTTTGCTGTGGCAGCAAAAGCTGGACGTTTGTCTTTTTTGCTCCAAACACCGCCAAAAGTGAAAAAAGGTGCTTTTGAGGATAGAGTCCGTAGGAAAGAAGAGAGGGTGAAATTGTCTGGGGCATTTGAAGGGGTTGCAGGAGGCAGTGAGGACCAGCATCACTTTTCCCCGCTGGCACCTTTGCTGTGGCAGCAAAAGCTGGACGTTTGTCTTTTTTGCTCCGGAGGCTGCTGAGAGTGAAAAAAGGTGCTTTTGAGGATAGAGTCTGCAGGAAAGCAGAGAGGGCCAAATTGTCTGGGGCATTTGAAGGGTTTCCAGGAGGCAGTGAGGACCAGCATCACTTTTCCCCGCTGGCACTTTTGCTGTGGCAGCAAAAGCTAGACATTTGTCTGTTTTGCTCCAAACACAGCCTAAAGAGAAAAAAGGTGCTTTTGAGGATAGAGTCTGCAGGAAAGCAGAGAGGGCCAAATTGTCTGGGGCATTTGAAGGGGTTCCAGGAGGCAGTGAGGACCAGCATCACTTCTCCCCTCTGGTACCTTTGCTGTGGCAGCAAAAGCTGGACGTTTGTCTTTTTAGCTCCAAACACCGCCGAAAGTGAAAAAAGGTGCTTTTGACGACTGACTCTGCACGAAAGCAGAGAGGGTTAAATTGTCTGGGGCATTTGAAGGGGTTCCAGGAGGCAGTGAGGACCAGCATCACTTTTCCCCGCTGGCACCTTTGCTGTGGCAGCAAAAGCTGGACGTTTGTCTTTTTTGCTCCGGAGGATGCCGAGACTGTGAAACGGTGCTTTTGAGGATAGAGTCTGCAGGAAAGCAGAGAGGGCTAAATTGTCTGGGGCATTTGAAGTGGTTCCAGGAGGCAGTGAGGACCAGCATCACTTTTCCCCGCTGGCACCTTTGCTGTGGCAGCAAAAGCTGGACGTTTGTCTTTTTTGCTCCAAACACCGCCAAAAGTGAAAAAAGGTGCTTTTGAGGATAGAGTCCGTAGGAAAGAAGAGAGGGTGAAATTGTCTGGGGCATTTGAAGGGGTTGCAGGAGGCAGTGAGGACCAGCATCACTTTTATCCGCTGGCACTTTTGTTGTGGCAGCAAAAGCTGGATGTTTGTCTTCTATGCTCCGGAGGCTGCCAAGACTTTGAAACGGTGCTTTTGATGATTGAGTCTGCAGGAAAGCAGAGAGGGCTAAATTGTCTGGGGCATTTGAAGGGGTTCCAGGAGGCAGTGAGGACCAGCATCACTTTTCCCCGCTGGCACCTTTGCTGTGGCAGCAATAGCTGGACGTTTGTCTTTTTTGCTCCAAACACCGCCGAAAGTGAAAAAAGGTGCTTTTGACGATAGAGTCTGCAGGAAAGCAGAGAGGGCTAAATTGT
The DNA here is from genome assembly GCF_965231255.1 of Vanellus vanellus. Classification (NCBI taxonomy): domain Eukaryota; kingdom Metazoa; phylum Chordata; class Aves; order Charadriiformes; family Charadriidae; genus Vanellus; species Vanellus vanellus. The sequence goes on from NW_028127563.1 coordinate 150,657, forward strand.
CTGGGGCATTTGAAGGGGTTCCAGGAGGCAGTGAGGACCAGCATCACTTTTCCCCGCTGGCACCTTTGCTGTGGCAGCAAAAGCTGGACGTTTGTCTTTTTTGCTCTGGAGGCTGCCGAGAGTGAAGAAACGTGCTTTTGAGGATAGAGTCTGCAGGAAAGCAGAGAGGGCGAAATTGTCTGGGGCATTTGAAGGGGTTCCAGGAGGCAGTGAGGACCAGCATCACTTTTCCCCGCTGGCACCTTTGCTGTGGCAGCAAAAGCTGGACGTTTGTCTTTTTTGCTCCAAACACCGCCGAGAGTGAAAAAAGGTGCTTTTGAGGATAGAGTCTGCAGGAAAGCAGATAGAGCCAAATTGTCTGGGGCATTTGAAGGGGTTCCAGGAGGCAGTGAGGACCAGCATCACTTCTCCCCTCTGGCACCTTTGCTGTGGCAGCAAAAGCTGGACGTTTGTCTTTTTAGCTCCGAACACCGCCGAAAGTGAAAAAAGTTGCTTTTGAGGATAGAGTCTGCAGGAAACAGTGAGGGCTAAATTGTCTGGGGCATTTGAAGGGGTTCCTGGAGGCAGTGAGGACCAGCATCACTTTTCCCCGCTGGCACCTTTGCTGTGGCAGCAAAAGCTGGACGTTTGTCTTTTTTGCTCCAAACACCGCCGAGAGTGAAAAAAGGTGCTTTTGAGGGTAGAGTCTGCAGGAAAGCAGAGAGGGCCAAATTGTCTGGGGCATTTGAAGGGGTTCCAGGAGGCAGTGAGGACCAGCATCACTTCTCCCCTCTGGCACCTTTGCTGTGGCAGCAAAAGCTGGACCTTTGTCTTTTTAGCTCCGAACACCGCCGAAAGTGAAAAAAGGTGCTTTTGAGGATAGAGTCTGCAGGAAACAGGGAGGGCTAAATTGTCTGGGGCATTTGAAGGGGTTCCAGGAGGCAGTGAGGACCAGCATCACTTTTCCCCGCTGGCACCTTTGCTGTGGCAGCAAAAGCTGGACGTTTGTCTTTTTTGCTCCGGAGGATGCCGAGACTGTGAAACGGTGCTTTTGAGGATAGAGTCTGCAGGAAAGCAGAGAGGGCTAAATTGTCTGGGGCATTTGAATGGGGTTCCAGGAGGCAGTGAGGACCAGCATCACTTTTCGCCGTTGGCACCTTTGCTGTGGCAGCAAAAGCTAGATGTTTGTCTTTTTTGCTCCAAACACCGCCGAAAGTGAAAAAAGGTGCTTTTGACGATAGAGTCCGCAGGAAAGAAGAGAGGGCCAAATTGTCTGGGGCATATGAAGGGGTTCCAGGAGGCAGTGAGGACCAGCATCACTTTTATCCGCTGGCACCTTTGCTCTGGCAGCAAAAGCTGGATGTTTGTCTTCTATGCTCCGGAGGCTGCCAAGACTTTGAAACGGTGCTTTTGACGACAGAGTCTGCAGGAAAGCAGAGAGGGATAAATTGTCTGGGGCATTTGAAGGGGTTCCAGGAGGCAGTGAGGACCGGCATCACTTTTCCCCGCTGGCACCTTTGCTGTGGCAGCAAAATCTAGATGTTTGTGTTTTTTGCTCCGGAGGCTGCCGAGAGTGAAAAAAGGTGCTTTTGAGGATAGAGTCTGCAGGAAAGCAGAGAGGGCCAAATTGTTTGGGGCATTTGAAGGGGTTCCAGGAGGCAGTGAGGACCAGCATCACTTTTCCCCGCTGGCACCTTTGCTGTTGCAGCAAAAGCTGGACGTCTGTTATTTTTGCTCCAAACACCGCCGAAAGTTAAAAAAAGTTCCTTTTGACCACTGACTCTGCACGAAAGCAGAGAGGGTTAAATTGTCTGGGGCATTTGAAGGGGTTCCTGGAGGCAGTGAGGACCAGCATCACTTTTCCCTGCTGGCACCTTTGCTGTGGCAGCAAAAGCTGGACGTTTGTCTTTTTTGCTCTGGAGGCTGCCAAGAGTGAAGAAACGTGCTTTTGAGGATAGAGTCTGCAGGAAAGCAGAGAGGACCAAATTGTCTGGGGCATTTGAAGGGGTTCAAGGAGGCAGTGAGGACCAGCATCACTTTTAACCGCTGGCACCTTTGCTGTGGCAGCAAAAGCTAGACGTATGTTATTTTTGCTCCAAACACCGCCGAAAGTTAAAAAAGGTCCTTTTGACGACTGACTCTGCACGAAAGCAGAGAGGGTTAAATTGTCTGGGGCATTTGAAGGGGTTCCAGGAGGCAGTGAGGACCAGCATCACTTTTCCCCGCTGGCACCTTTGCTGTGGCAGCAAAAGCTGGACGTATGTTATTTTTGCTCCAAACACCGCCGAAAGTTAAAAAAGGTCCTTTTGACGACTGACTCTGCACGAAAGCAGAGAGGGTTAAATTGTCTGGGGCATTTGAAGGGGTTCCAGGAGGCAGTGAGGACCAGCATCACTTTTCCTCGCTGGCACCTTTGCTGTGGCAGCAAAAGCTGGACGTATGTTATTTTTGCTCCAAACACCGCCGAAAGTTAAAAAAGGTCCTTTTGACGACTGACTCTGCACGAAAGCAGAGAGGGTTAAATTGTCTGGGGCATTTGAAGGGGTTCCAGGAGGCAGTGAGGACCAGCATCACTTTTATCCGCTGGAACTCTTGCTGTGGCAGCAAAAGCTGGACGTTTGTCGTTTTTACTCCGGAGGTTGCCGAGAGTGAAGAAACGTGCTTTTGAGGATAGAGTCTGCAGGAAAGCAGAGAGGGCCAAATTGTCTGGGGCATTTGAAGGGGATCCAGGAGGCAGTGAGGACCAGCATCACTTTTCCCCTCTGGCACGTTTGCTGTGGCAGCAAAAGCTGGACGTTTGTCTTTTTTGCTCCGGAGGATGCCGAGACTGTGAAACGGTGCTTTTGAGGATAGAGTCTGCAGGAAAGCAGAGAGGGCTAAATTGTCTGGGGCATTTGAAGGGGTTCCAGGAGGCAATGAGTACTAGCATCACTTTTCCCCGCTGGCACCTTTGCTGTGGCAGCAAAAGCTGGACGTTTGTCTTTTTTGCTCTGGAGCCTGCCGAGAGTGAAGAAACGTGCTTTTGAGGATAGAGTCTGCAGGAAAGCAGAGAGGGCCAAATTGTCTGGGGCATTTGAAGGGGTTCCAGGAGGCAGTGAGGACCAGCATCACTTTTCCCCGCTGGCACCTTTGCTGTGGCAGCAAAAGCTGGACGTTTGTCTTTTTTGCTCTGGAGCCTGCCGAGAGTGAAGAAACGTGCTTTTGAGGATAAAGTCTGCAGGAAAGCAGAGAGGGCCAAATTGTCTGGGGCATTTGAAGGGCTTCCAGGAGGCAGTGAGGACCAGCATCACTTTTCCCCGCTGGCACCTTTGCTGTGGCAGCAAAAGCTAGACGTTTGTCTGTTTTGCTCCAAACACAGCATAAAGACAAAAAAGGTGCTTTTGAGGATAGAGTCTGCAGGAAAGCAGAGAGGGCTAAATTGTCTGGGGCATTTGAAGGGGATCCAGGAGGCAGTGAGGACCAGCATCACTTTTCCCCTCTGGCACGTTTGCTGTGGCAGCAAAAGCTGGACGTTTGTCTTTTTTGCTGCGGAGGATGCCGAGACTGTGAAACGGTGCTTTTGAGGATAGAGTCTGCAGGAAAGCAGAGAGGGCTAAATTGTCTGGGGCATTTGAAGGGGTTCCAGGAGGCAGTGAGGACCAGCATCACTTCTCCCCGCTGGCACCTTTGCTGTGGCAGCAAAAGCTGGACGTTTGTCTTTTTTGCTCTGGAGCCTCCCGAGAGTGAAGAAACGTGCTTTTGAGGATAGAGTCTGCAGGAAAGCAGAGAGGGCCAAATTGTCTGGGGCATTTGAAGGGGTTCCAGGAGGCAGTGAGGACCAGCATCACTTTTCCCCGCTGGCACCTTTGCTGTGGCAGCAAAAGCTAGACGATTGTCTTTGTTGCTCCAAACACAGCCTAAAGAGAAAAAAGGTGCTTTTGAGGATAGAGTCTGCAGGAAAGCAGAGAGGGCCAAATTGTCTGGGGCATTTGAAGGGGTTCCAGGAGGCAGGGAGGACCAGCATCACTTTTCCCCGCTGGCACCTTTGCTGTGGCAGCAAAAGCTGGACGTATGTTATTATTGCTCCAAACACCGCCGAAAGTTAAAAAAGGTCCTTTTGACGACTGACTCTGCATGAAAGCAGAGAGGGTTAAATTGTCTGGGGCATTTGAAGGGGTTCCAGGAGGCAGTGAGGACCAGCATCACTTTTCCCCGCTGGCACCTTTGCTGTGGCAGCAAAAGCTAGACGTTTGTCTGTTTTGCTCCAAGCATAGCATAAAGACAAAAAAGGTGCTTTTGAGGTTAGAGTCTGCAGGAAATAGGGAGGGCTAAATTGTCTGGGGCATTTGAAGGGGTTCCAGGAGGCAGTGAGGACCAGCATCACTTTTCCCCTCTGGCACCTTTGCTGTGGCAGCAAAAGCTGGACGTTTGTCTTTTTTGCTGCGGAGGATGCCGAGACTGTGAAACGGTGCTTTTGAGGATAGAGTCTGCAGGAAAGCAGAGAGGGCTAAATTGTCTGGGGCATTTGAAGGGGTTCCAGGAGGCAGTGAGGACCAGCATCACTTCTCCCCGCTGGCACCTTTGCTGTGGCAGCAAAAGCTGGACGTTTGTCTTTTTTGCTCCAAACACAGCATAAAGACAAAAAAGGTGCTTTTGAGGATAGAGTCCGTAGGAAAGCAGAGAGGGCTAAATTGTCTGGGGCATTTGAAGGGGTTCCAGGAGGCAGTGAGGACCAGCATCACTTTTTACCCGCTGGCACCTTTGCTATGGCAGCAAAAGCTAGACGTTTGTCTGTTTTGCTCCAAACACAGCCTAAAGACAAAAAAGGTGCTTTTGAGGACAGAGTCTGCAGGAAAGCAGAGAGGGCTAAATTGTCTGGGGCATTTGAAGGGGTTCCAGGAGGCAGTGAGGACCAGCATCACTTCTCCCCGCTGGCACCTTTGCTGTGGCAGCAAAAGCTGGACGTTTGTCTTTTTTGCTCCGGAGCATGCCGAGGCTGTTAAACGGTGCTTTTGAGGATAGAGTCTGCAGGAAAGCAGAGAGGGCTAAATTGTCTGGGGCATTTGAAGGGGTTCCAGGAGGCAGTGAGGACCAGCATCACTTCTCCCCGCTGGCACCTTTGCTGTGGCAGCAAAAGCTGGACGTTTGTCTTTTTTGCTCCAAACACCACCGAAAGTGAAAAAAGGTGCTTTTGACGATAGAGTCCGCAGGAAAGAAGAGAGGGTGAAATTGTCTGGAGCATTTGAAGGGGTTCCAGGAGGCAGTGAGGACCAGCATCACTTTTATCCGCTGGCACTTTTGTTGTGGCAGCAAAAGCTGGATGTTTGTCTTCTATGCTCCGGAGGCTGCCAAGACTTTGAAACGGTGCTTTTGACGATAGAATCTGCAGGAAAGCAGAGAGGGATAAATTGTCTGGGGCATTTGAAGGGGTTCCAGGAGGCAGTGAGGACCAGCATCACTTTTATCCGCTGGCACTTTTGTTGTGGCAGCAAAAGCTGGATGTTTGTCTTCTATGCTCCGGAGGCTGCCAAGACTTTGAAACGGTGCTTTTGATGATAGAATCTGCAGGAAAGCAGAGAGGGATAAATTGTCTGGGGCATTTGAAGGGGTTCCAGGAGGCAGTGAGGACCAGCATCACTTTTCCCCTCTGGCACCTTTGCTGTGGCAGCAAAAGCTGGACATTTGTCTTTTTTGCTCCGGAGGATGCCGAGACTGTGAAACGGTGCTTTTGAGGATAGAGTCTGCAGGAAAGCAGAGAGGGCTAAATTGTCTGGGGCATTTGAAGGGGTTCCAGGAGGCAGTGAGGACAAGCATCACTTTTCCCCGCTGGCACCTTTGCTGTGGCAGCAAAAGCTGGACGTTTGTCTTTTTTGCTCGAAACACCGTCGAAAGTGAAAAAAGGTCCTTTTGACGATAGAGTCCGCAGGAAAGAAGAGAGGGTGAAATTGTCTCGGGCATTTGAAGGGGTTCCAGGAGGCAGTGAGGACCAGCATCACTTTTATCCGCTGGCACTTTTGTTGTGGCAGCAAAAGCTGGATGTTTGTCTTCTATGCTCCGGAGGCTGCCAAGATTTTGAAACGGTGCTTTTGAGGATAGAGTCTGCAGGAAAGCAGAGAGGGCCAAATTGTCTGGGGCATTTAAAGGGGTTCCAGGAGGCAGTGAGGACCAGCATCACTTTTCCCTGCTGGCACCTTTGCTGTGGCAGCAAAAGCTTGACGTTTGTCTTTTTTTCTCCGGAGGCTGCCGAGAGTGAAAAAAGGTGCTTTTGAGGATAGAGTCTGCAGGAAAGCAGAGAGGGCTAAATTGTCTGGGGCATTTGAAGGGGTTCCAGGAGGCAGTGAGGACCAGCATCACTTTTCCCCGCTGGCACCTTTGCTGTGGCAGCAAAAGCTGGACGTTTGTCTTTTTTGCTCCGGAGGCTGCTGAGAGTGAAAAAAGGTGCTTTTGAGGATAGAGTCTGCAGGAAAGCAGAGAGGGATAAATTGTCTGGGGCATTTGAAGAGGTTCCAGGAGGCAGTGAGGACCAGCATCACTTTTCCCCGCTGGCACCTTTGCTGTGGCAGCCATAGCTGGACGTTTGTCTTTTTTGCTCCAAACACAGCATAAAGACAAAAAAGGTGCTTTTGAGGATAGAGTCCGTAGGAAAGCAGAGAGGGCTAAATTGTCTGGGGCATTTGAAGGGGTTCCAGGAGGCAGTGAGGACCAGCATCACTTTTCCCCGCTGGCACCTTTGCTGTGGCAGCAAAAGCTAGACGTTTGTCTGTTTTGCTCCAAACACAGCCTAAAGACAAAAAAGGTGCTTTTGAGGATAGAGTCTGCAGGAAACAGGGAGGGCTAAACTGTCTGGGGCATTTGAAGGGGTTCCAGGAGGCAGTGAGGACCAGCATCACTTTTATCCGCTGGCACTTTTGTTGTGGCAGCAAAAGCTGGATGTTTGTCTTCTATGCTCCGGAGGCTGCCAAGACTTTGAAGCGGTGCTTTTGACGATAGAGTCTGCAGGAAAGCAGAGACGGATAAATTGTCTGGGGCATTTGAAGGGGTTCCAGGAGGCAGTGAAGACCAGCATCACTTCTCCCCGCTGGCACCTTTGCTGTGGCAGCAAAAGCTGGACGTTTGTCTTTTTTGCTCCGGAGGCTGCCGAGAGTGAAAAAAGGTGCTTTTGAGGATAGAGTCTGCAGGAAAGCAGAGAGGGCCAAATTGTCTGGGGCATTTGAAGGGGTTCCAGGAGGCAGTGAGGACCAGCATCACTTTTACCCTCTGGCACCTTTGCTGTGGCAGCAAAAGCTGGACGTTTGTCTTTTTTGCTCCGGAGTATGCCGAGACTGTGAAACAGTGCTTTTGAGGATAGAGTCTGCAGGAAAGCAGAGAGGGCCAAATTGTCTGGGGCATTTGAAGGGGTTCCAGGAGGCAGTGAGGACAAGCATCACTTTTCCCCGCTGGCACCTTTGCTGTGGCAGCAAAAGCTAGACGTTTGTCTTTTTTGCTCCAAACACCGTCGAAAGTGAAAAAAGGTCCTTTTGACGATAGAGTCCGCAGGAAAGAAGATAGGGTGAAATTGTCTGGGGCATTTGAAGGGGTTCCAGGAGGCAGTGAGGACCAGCATCACTTTTCCCCGCTGGCACCTTTGCTGTGGCAGCAAAAGCTGGACGTTTGTCTTTTTTGCTCCGGAGGCTGCCGAGAGTGAAAAAAGGTGCTTTTGAGTATAGAGTCTGCAGGAAAGCAGAGAGGGCCAAATTGTCTGGGGCATTTGAAGGGGTTCCAGGAGGCAGTGAGGACCAGCATCACTTTTCCCCGCTGGCACCTTTGCTGTTGCAGCAAAAGCTGGACGTTTGTCTTATTTGCTCTGGAGTCTGCCCAGAGTGAAGAAAGATGCTTTTGAGGATAGAGTCCGCAGGAAAGCAGAGAGGGCCAAATTGTCTGGGGCATTTGAATGGGGTTCCAGGAGGCAGTGAGGACCAGCATCACTTTCCCCCGCTGGCACCTTTGCTGTGGCAGCAAAAGCTAGACCTTTGTCTTTTTTGCTCCAAACACCGCCGAAAGTGAAAAAAGGTGCTTTTGAGGATAGAGTCCGCAGGAAAGAAGAGAGGGTGAAATTGTCTGGGGCATTTGAAGGGGTTCCAGGAGGCAGTGAGGACCAGCATCACTTTTATCCGCTGGCACTTTTGTTGTGGCAGCAAAAGCTGGATGTTTGTCTTCTATGCTCCGGAGGCTGCCAAGACTTTGAAACGGTGCTTTTGACGATAGAAACTGCAGGAAAGCAGAGAGGGATAAATTGTCTGGGGCATTTGAAGTGGTTCCAGGAGGCAGTGAGGACCAGCATCACTTTTCCCCTCTGGCACCTTTGCTGTGGCAGCAAAAGCTGGACGTTTGTCTTTTTTGCTCCGGAGGCTGCCGAGAGTGAAAAAAGGTGCTTTTGAGGATAGACTCTGCAGGAAAGCAGAGAGGGCCAAATTGTCTGGGGCATTTGAAGGGGTTCCAGGAGGCAGTGAGGACCAGCATCACTTTTCCCCGCTGGCACCTTTGCTGTTGCAGCAAAAGCTGGACGTATGTTATTTTTGCTCCAAACACCGCCGAAAGTTAAAAAAGGTCCTTTTGACGACTGACTCTGCACGAAAGCAGAGAGGGTTAAATTGTCTGGGGCATTTGAAGGGGTTCCAGGAGGCAGTGAGGACCAGCATCACTTTTCCCCGCTGGCACCTTTGCTGTGGCAGCAAAAGCTGGACGTTTGTCTTATTTGCCATGGAGGCTGCCCAGAGTGAAGAAAGATGCTTTTGAGGATAGAGTCTGCAGGAAAGCAGAGAGGGCCAAATTGTCTGGGGCATTTGAAGGGGTTCCAGGAGGCAGTGAGGACCAGCATCACTTTTCCCCGCTGGCACCTTTGCTGTGGCAGCAAAAGCTGGACGTTTGTCTTTTTTGCTCGAAACACCGCCGAAAATGAAAAAAGGTGCTTTTGAGGATAGAGTCTGCAGGAAAGCAGAGAGGGTGAAATTGTCTGGGGCATTTGAAGGGGTTCCAGGAGGCAGTGAGGACCAGCATCACTTTTCCCCGCTGGCACCTTTGCTGTGGCAGCAAAAGCTGGACGTTTGTCTTTTTTGCTCCGGAGGCTGCCGAGAGTGAAAAAAGGTGCTTTTGAGGATAGAGTCTGCAGGAAAGCAGAGAAGGCCAAATTGTCTGGGGCATTTGAAGGGGTTCCAGGAGGCAGTGAGGACCAGCATCACTTTTCCCCGCTGGCACCTTTGCTGTGGCAGCAAAAGCTAGACGTTTGTCTGTTTTGCTCCAAACACAGCATAAAGACAAAAAAGGTGCTTTTGAGGATAGAGTCTGCAGGAAACAGGGAGGGCTAAATTGTCTGGGGCATTTGAAGGGGTTCCAGGAGGCAGTGAGGACCAGCATCACTTTTCCCCTCTGGCACCTTTGCTGAGGCAGCAAAAGCTGGACGTTTGTCTTTTTTGCTCCGGAGGCTGCCGAGAGTGAAAAAAGGTGCTTTTGAGGATAGAGTCTGAAGGAAAGCAGAGAGGGCCAAATTGTCTGGGGCATTTGAAGGGGTTCCAGGAGGCAGTGAGGACCAGCATCACTTTTCCCCGCTGGCACCTTTGCTGTGGAAGCAAAAGCTAGACGTTTGTCTGTTTTGCTACAAACACAGCATAAAGACAAAAAAGGTGCTTTTGAGGATAGAATCTGCAGGAAACAGGGAGGGCAAAATTGTCTGGGGCATTTGAAGGGGTTCCAGGAGGCAGTGAGGACCAGCATCACTTTTCCCCTCTGGCACCTTTGCTGTGGCAGCAAAAGCTGGACGTTTGTCTTTTTTGTTCCGGAGCATGCCGAGACTGTTAAACGGTGCTTTTGAGGATAGAGTCTGCAGGAAAGCAGAGAGGGCTAAATTGTCTGGGGCATTTGAAGGGGTTCCAGGAGGCAGTGAGGACCAGCATCACTTCTCCCCGCTGGCACCTTTGCTGTGGCAGCAAAAGCTAGACGTTTTCCTTTTTAGCTCCAAAACCCGCCGAAAGTGAAAAAAGGTGCTTTTGACGATAGAGTCCGCAGGAAAGCAGAGAGGGCCAAATTGTCTGGGGCATTTGAAGGGGTTCCAGGAGGCAGTGAGGACCAGCATCACTTTTATCCACTGGCACTTTTATTGTGGCAGCAAAAGCTGGATGTTTGTCTTCTATGCTCCGGAGGCTGCCAAGACTTTGAAACGATGCTTTTGACGATAGAATCTGCAGGAAAGCAGAGAGGGATAAATTGTCTGGGGCATTTGAAGGGGTTCCAGGAGGCAGTGAGGACCAGCATCACTTTTCCCCTCTGGCACCTTAGCTGTGGCAGCAAAAGCTGGACGTTTGTCTTTTTTGCTCCGGAGGATGCCGAGACTGTGAAACGGTGCTTTTGAGGATACAGTCTGCAGGAAAGCAGAGAGGGCTAAATTGTCTGGGGTATTTGAAGGGGTTCCAGGAGGCAGTGAGGACCAGCATCACTTTTCCCCGCTGGCACCTTTGATGTGGCAGCAAAAGCTAGACGTTTGTCTTTTTTGCTCCAAACACCGACGAAAGTGAAAAAAGGTCCTTTTGACGATAGAGTCCGCAGGAAAGAAGAGAGGGTGAAATTGTCTGTGGCATTTGAAGGGGTTCCAGGAGGCAGTGAGGACCAGCATCACTTTTCCCCGCTGGCACCTTTGCTGTGGCAGCAAAAGCTGGACGTTTGTCTTATTTGCTCTGGAGGCTGCCCAGAGTGAAGAAAGATGCTTTTGAGGATAGAGTCTGCAGGAAAGCAGAGAGGGCCAAATTGTCTGGGGCATTTGAAGGGGTTCCAGGAGGCAGTGAGGACCAGCATCACTTTTCCCCGCTGGCACCTTTGCTGTGGTAGCAAAAGCTGGACGTTTGACTTTTTTGCTCCAAACACCGACGAAAGTGAAAAAAGGTGCTTTTGAGGATAGAGTCTGCAGGAAAGCAGAGAGGGTGAAATTGTCTGGGGCATTTGAAGGGGTTCCAGGAGGCAGTGAGGACCAGCATCACTTTTCCCCGCTGGCACCTTTGCTGTGGCAGCAAAAGCTGGACATTTTTCTTTTTTGCTCCGGAGGCTGCCGAGAGTGAAAAAAGGTGCTTTTGAGGATAGAGTCTGCAGGAAAGCAGAGAGGGCCAAATTGTCTGGGGCATTTGAAGGGGTTCCAGGAGGCAGTGAGGACCAGCATCACTTTTCCCTGCTGGCACCTTTGCTGTGGCAGCAAAAGCTAGACGTTTGTCTGTTTTGCTCCAAACACAGCATAAAGACAAAAAAGGTGCTTTTGAGGATAGAGTCTGCAGGAAACAGGGAGGGCTAAATTGTCTGGGGCATTTGAAGGGGTTCCAGGAGGCAGTGAGGACCAGCATCACTTTTCCCCTCTGGCACCTTTGCTGTGGCAGCAAAAGCTGGACGTTTGTCTTTTTTGCTCCGGAGGCTGCCGAGAGTGAAAAAATGTGCTTTTGAGGATAGAGTCTGCAGGAAAGCAGAGAAGGCCAAATTGTCTGGGGCATTTGAAGGGGTTCCAGGAGGCAGTGAGGACCAGCATCACTTTTCCCCGCTGGCACCTTTGCTGTGGCAGCAAAAGCTAGACGTTTGTCTGTTTTGCTCCAAACACAGCATAAAGACAAAAAAGGTGCTTTTGAGGATAGAGTCTGCAGGAAACAGGGAGGGCTAAATTGTCTGGGGCATTTGAAGGGGTTCCAGGAGGCAGTGAGGACCAGCATCACTTTTCCCCTCTGGCACCTTTGCTGAGGCAGCAAAAGCTGGACGTTTGTCTTTTTTGCTCCGGAGGCTGCCGAGAGTGAAAAAAGGTGCTTTTGAGGATAGAGTCTGAAGGAAAGCAGAGAGGGCCAAATTGTCTGGGGCATTTGAAGGGGTTCCAGGAGGCAGTGAGGACCAGCATCACTTCTCCCCGCTGGCACCTTTGCTGTGGCAGCAAAAGCTGGACGTTTGTCTTTTTTGCTCCGAAGACTGCCGAAAGTGAAAAAAGGTGCTTTTGAGTATAGATTCTGCAGGAAAGCAGAGAGGGCCAAATTGTCTGGGGCATTTGAAAGGGTTCCAGGAGGCAGTGAGGACCAGCATCACTTTTCACCTCTGGCACCTTTGCTGTGGCAGCAAAAGCTGGACGTTTGTCTTTTTTGCTCCGGAGGATGCCGAGACTGTGAAACAGTGCTTTTGAGGATAGAGTCTGCAGGAAAGCAGAGAGGGCTAAATTGTCTGGGGCATTTGAATGGGGTTCCAGGAGGCAGTGAGGACCAGCATCACTTTCCCCCGCTGGCACCTTTGCTGTGGCAGCAAAAGCTAGACCTTTGTCTTTTTTGCTCCAAACACCGCCAAAAGTGAAAAAAGGTGCTTTTGAGGATAGAGTCCGCAGGAAAGAAGAGAGGGTGAAATTGTCTGGGGCATTTGAAGGGGTTCCAGGAGGCAGTGAGGACCAGCATCACTTTTATCCGCTGGCACTTTTGTTGTGGCAGCAAAAGCTGGATGTTTGTCTTCTATGCTCCGGAGGCTGCCAAGACTTTGAAACGGTGCTTTTGACGATAGAAACTGCAGGAAAGCAGAGAGGGATAAATTGTCTGGGGCATTTGAAGTGGTTCCAGGAGGCAGTGAGGACCAGCATCACTTTTCCCCGCTGGCACCTTTGCTGTTGCAGCAAAAGCTGGACGTATGTTATTTTTGCTCCAAACACCGCCGAAAGTTAAAAAAGGTCCTTTTGACGACTGACTCTGCACGAAAGCAGAGAGGGTTAAATTGTCTGGGGCATTTGAAGGGGTTCCAGGAGGCAGTGAGGACCAGCATCACTTTTCCCCGCTGGCACCTTTGCTGTGGCAGCAAAAGCTGGACGTTTGTCTTATTTGCCATGGAGGCTGCCCAGAGTGAAGAAAGATGCTTTTGAGGATAGAGTCTGCAGGAAAGCAGAGAGGGCCAAATTGTCTGGGGCATTTGAAGGGGTTCCAGGAGGCAGTGAGGACCAGCATCACTTTTCCCCGCTGGCACCTTTGCTGTGGCAGCAAAAGCTAGACGTTTGTCTGTTTTGCTCCAAACACAGCATAAAGACAAAAAAGGTGCTTTTGAGGATAGAGTCTGCAGGAAACAGGGAGGGCTAAATTGTCTGGGGCATTTGAAGGGGTTCCAGGAGGCAGTGAGGACCAGCATCACTTTTCCCCTCTGGCACCTTTGCTGAGGCAGCAAAAGCTGGACGTTTGTCTTTTTTGCTCCGGAGGCTGCCGAGAGTGAAAAAAGGTGCTTTTGAGGATAGAGTCTGAAGGAAAGCAGAGAGGGCCAAATTGTCTGGGGCATTTGAAGGGGTTCCAGGAGGCAGTGAGGACCAGCATCACTTTTCCCCGCTGGCACCTTTGCTGTGGAAGCAAAAGCTAGACGTTTGTCTGTTTTGCTACAAACACAGCATAAAGACAAAAAAGGTGCTTTTGAGGATAGAATCTGCAGGAAACAGGGAGGGGAAAATTGTCTGGGGCATTTGAAGGGGTTCCAGGAGGCAGTGAGGACCAGCATCACTTTTCCCCTCTGGCACCTTTGCTGTGGCAGCAAAAGCTGGACGTTTGTCTTTTTTGCTCCGGAGCATGCCGAGACTGTTAAAGGGTGCTTTTGAGGATAGAGTCTGCAGGAAAGCAGAGAGGGCTAAATTGTCTGGGGCATTTGAAGGGGTTCCAGGAGGCAGTGAGGACCAGCATCACTTCTCCCCGCTGGCACCTTTGCTGTGGCAGCAAAAGCTAGACGTTTTTCTTTTTAGCTCCAAAACCCGCCGAAAGTGAAAAAAGGTGCTTTTGACGATAGAGTCCGCAGGAAAGCAGAGAGGGCCAAATTGTCTGGGGCATTTGAAGGGGTTCCAGGAGGCAGTGAGGACCAGCATCACTTTTATCCGCTGGCACTTTTATTGTGGCAGCAAAAGCTGGATGTTTGTCTTCTATGCTCCGGAGGCTGCCAAGACTTTGAAACGATGCTTTTGACGATAGAATCTGCAGGAAAGCAGAGAGGGATAAATTGTCTGGGGCATTTGAAGGGGTTCCAGGAGGCAGTGAGGACCAGCATCACTTTTCCCCTCTGGCACCTTTGCTGTGGCAGCAAAAGCTGGACGTTTGTCTTTTTTGCTCCGGAGGATGCCGAGACTGTGAAACGGTGCTTTTGAGGATACAGTCTGCAGGAAAGCAGAGAGGGCTAAATTGTCTGGGGTATTTGAAGGGGTTCCAGGAGGCAGTGAGGACCAGCATCACTTTTCCCCGCTGGCACCTTTGCTGTGGCAGCAAAAGCTAGACGTTTGTCTTTTTTGCTCCAAACACCGACGAAAGTGAAAAAAGGTCCTTTTGACGATAGAGTCCGCAGGAAAGAAGAGAGGGTGAAATTGTCTGGGGCATTTGAAGGGGTTCCAGGAGGCAGTGAGGACCAGCATCACTTTTCCCCGCTGGCACCTTTGCTGTGGCAGCAAAAGCTGGACGTTTGTCTTATTTGCTCTGGAGGCTGCCCAGAGTGAAGAAAGATGCTTTTGAGGATAGAGTCTGCAGGAAAGCAGAGAGGGCCAAATTGTCTGGGGCATTTGAAGGGGTTCCAGGAGGCAGTGAGGACCAGCATCACTTTTCCCCGCTGGCACCTTTGCTGTGGTAGCAAAAGCTGGACGTTTGACTTTTTTGCTCCAAACACCGACGAAAGTGAAAAAAGGTGCTTTTGAGGATAGAGTCTGCAGGAAAGCAGAGAGGGTGAAATTGTCTGGGGCATTTGAAGGGGTTCCAGGAGGCAGTGAGGACCAGCATCACTTTTCCCCGCTGGCACCTTTGCTGTGGCAGCAAAAGCTGGACGTTTTTCTTTTTTGCTCCGGAGGCTGCCGAGAGTGAAAAAAGGTGCTTTTGAGGATAGAGTCTGCAGGAAAGCAGAGAGGGCCAAATTGTCTGGGGCATTTGAAGGGGTTCCAGGAGGCAGTGAGGACCAGCATCACTTTTCCCTGCTGGCACCTTTGCTGTGGCAGCAAAAGCTAGACGTTTGTCTGTTTTGCTCCAAACACAGCATAAAGACAAAAAAGGTGCTTTTGAGGATAGAGTCTGCAGGAAACAGGGAGGGCTAAATTGTCTGGGGCATTTGAAGGGGTTCCAGGAGGCAGTGAGGACCAGCATCACTTTTCCCCTCTGGCACCTTTGCTGTGGCAGCAAAAGCTGGACGTTTGTCTTTTTTGCTCCGGAGGCTGACGAGAGTGAAAAAAGGTGCTTTTGAGGATAGAGTCTGCAGGAAAGCAGAGAAGGCCAAATTGTCTGGGGCATTTGAAGGGGTTCCAGGAGGCAGTGAGGACCAGCATCACTTTTCCCCGCTGGTACCTTTGCTGTGGCAGCAAAAGCTAGACGTTTGTCTGTTTTGCTCCAAACACAGCATAAAGACAAAAAAGGTGCTTTTGAGGATAGAGTCTGCAGGAAACAGGGAGGGCTAAATTGTCTGGGGCATTTGAAGGGGTTCCAGGAGGCAGTGAGGACCAGCATCACTTTTCCCCTCTGGCACCTTTGCTGAGGCAGCAAAAGCTGGACGTTTGTCTTTTTTGCTCCGGAGGCTGCCGAGAGTGAAAAAAGGTGCTTTTGAGGATAGAGTCTGAAGGAAAGCAGAGAGGGCCAAATTGTCTGGGGCATTTGAAGGGGTTCCAGGAGGCAGTGAGGACCAGCATCACTTTTCCCCGCTGGCACCTTTGCTGTGGAAGCAAAAGCTAGACGTTTGTCTGTTTTGCTACAAACACAGCATAAAGACAAAAAAGGTGCTTTTGAGGATAGAATCTGCAGGAAACAGGGAGGGCAAAATTGTCTGGGGCATTTGAAGGGGTTCCAGGAGGCAGTGAGGACCAGCATCACTTTTCCCCTCTGGCACCTTTGCTGTGGCAGCAAAAGCTGGACGTTTGTCTTTTTTGCTCCGGAGGATGCCGAGACTGTGAAACGGTGCTTTTGAGGATACAGTCTGCAGGAAAGCAGAGAGGGCTAAATTGTCTGGGGTATTTGAAGGGGTTCCAGGAGGCAGTGAGGACCAGCATCACTTTACCCCGCTGGCACCTTTGCTGTGGCAGCAAAAGCTAGACGTTTGTCTTTTTTGCTCCAAACACCGACGAAAGTGAAAAAAGGTCCTTTTGACGATAGAGTCCGCAGGAAAGAAGAGAGGGTGAAATTGTCTGGGGCATTTGAAGGGGTTCCAGGAGGCAGTGAGGACCAGCATCACTTTTCTCCGCTGGCACCTTTGCTGTGGCAGCAAAAGCTGGACGTTTGTCTTATTTGCTCTGGAGGCTGCCCAGAGTGAAGAAAGATGCTTTTGAGGATAGAGTCTGCAGGAAAGCAGAGAGGGCCAAATTGTCTGGGGCATTTGAAGGGGTTCCAGGAGGCAGTGAGGACCAGCATCACTTTTCCCCGCTGGCACCTTTGCTGTGGTAGCAAAAGCTGGACGTTTGACTTTTTTGCTCCAAACACCGACGAAAGTGAAAAAAGGTGCTTTTGAGGATAGAGTCTGCAGGAAAGCAGAGAGGGTGAAATTGTATGGGGCATTTGAAGGGGTTCCAGGAGGCAGTGAGGACCAGCATCACTTTTCCCCGCTGGCACCTTTGCTGTGGCAGCAAAAGCTGGACGTTTGTCTTTTTTGCTCCGGAGGCTGCCGAGAGTGAAAAAAGGTGCTTTTGAGGATAGAGTCTGCAGGAAAGCAGAGAGGGCCAAATTGTCTGGGGCATTTGAAGGGGTTCCAGGAGGCAGTGAGGACCAGCATCACTTTTCCCTGCTGGCACCTTTGCTGTGGCAGCAAAAGCTAGACGTTTGTCTGTTTTGCTCCAAACACAGCATAAAGACAAAAAAGGTGCTTTTGAGGATAGAGTCTGCAGGAAACAGGGAGGGCTAAATTGTCTGGGGCATTTGAAGGGGTTCCAGGAGGCAGTGAGGACCAGCATCACTTTTCCCCTCTGGCACCTTTGCTGTGGCAGCAAAAGCTGGACGTTTGTCTTTTTTGCTCCGGAGCATGCCGAGACTGTTAAACGGTGCTTTTGAGGATAGAGTCTGCAGGAAAGCAGAGAGGGCTAAATTGTCTGGGGCATTGGAAGGGGTTCCAGGAGGCAGTGAGGACCAGCATCACTTCTCCCCGCTGGCACCTTTGCTGTGGCAGCAAAAGCTGGACGTTTGTCTTTTTTGCTCCGGAGGCTGCCGAGAGTGAAAAAAGGTGCTTTTGAGGATAGAGTCTGCAGGAAAAAGGGAGGGCTAAATTGTCTGGGGCATTTGAAGGGGTTCCAGGAGGCAGTGAGGACCAGCATCACTTCTCCCCTCTGGCACCTTTGCTGTGGCAGCAAAAGCTGGACGTTTGTCTTTTTTGCTCCGGAGCATGCCGAGACTGTTAAACGGTGCTTTTGAGGATAGAGTCTGCAGGAAAGCAGAGAGGGCTAAATTGTCTGGGGCATTTGAAGGGGTTCCAGGAGGCAGTGAGGACCAGCATCACTTCTCCCCGCTGGCACCTTTGCTGTGGCAGCAAAAGCTAGACCTTTGTCTTTTTTGCTCCAAACACCGCCAAAAGTGAAAAAAGGTGCTTTTGACGATAGAGTCCGCAGGAAAGAAGAGAGGGTGAAATTGTCTGGGGCATTTGAAGGGGTTCCAGGAGGCAGTGAGGACCAGCATCACTTTTATCCGCTGGCAATTTTGTTGTGGCAGCGAAAGCTGGATGTTTGTCTTCTATGCTCCGGAGGCTGCCAAGACTTTGAAACGGTGCTTTTGACGATACAATCTGCAGGAAAGCAGAGAGGGCCAAATTGTCTGGGGCATTTGAAGGGGTTCCAGGAGGCAGTGAGGACCAGCATCACTTTTCCCCGCTGGCACCTTTGCTGTGGCAGAAAAAGATAGACGTTTGTCTTTTTTGCTCCAAACACCGTCGAAAGTGAAAAAAGGTCCTTTTGACGATAGAGTCCGCAGGAAAGAAGAGAGGGTGAAATTGTCTGGGGCATTTGAAGGGGTTCCAGGAGGCAGTGAGGACCAGCATCACTTTTATCCGCTGGCACTTTTGTTGTGGCAGCAAAAGCTGGATGTTTGTCTTCTATGCTCCGGAGGCTGCCAAGACTTTGAAAAGGTGCTTTTGAGGATAGAGTCTGCAGGAAAGCAGAGAGGGCCAAATTGTCTGGAGCATTTGAAGGGGTTCCAGGAGGCAGTGAGGACCAGCATCACTTTTCCCTGCTGGCACCTTTGCTGTGGCAGCAAAAGCTGGACGTTTGTCGTTTTTGCTCCGGAGGCTGCCGAGAGTGAAAAAAGGTGCTTTTGAGGATAGAGTCTGCAGGAAAGCAGAGAGGGCCAAATTGTCTGGGGCATTTGAAGGGGTTCCAGGAGGCAGTGAGGACCAGCATCACTTTTCCCCGTGGCACCTTTGCTGTTGCAGCAAAAGCTGGACGTATGTTATTTTTGCTCCAAACACAGCCGAAAGTTAAAAAAGGTCCTTTTGACGACTGACTCTGCACGAAAGCAGAGAGGGTTAAATTGTCTGGGGCATTTGAAGGGGTTCCAGGAGGCAGTGAGGACCAGCATCACTTTTCCCCGCTGGCACCTTTGCTGTGGCAGCAAAAGCTGGACGTTTGCCTTTTTTGCTCGAAACACCGCCGAAAATGAAAAATGGTGCTTTTGAGGATAGAGTCTGCAGGAAAGCAGAGAGGGTGAAATTGTCTGGGGCATTTCAAGGGGTTCCAGGAGGCAGTGAGGACCAGCATCACTTTTCCCCGCTGGCACCTTTGCTGTGGCAGCAAAAGCTGGACGTTTGCCTTTTTTGCTCCGGAGGCTACCGAGAGTGAAAAAAGGTGCTTTTGAGGATAGAGTCTGCAGGAAAGCAGAGAAGGCCAAATTGTCTGGGGCATTTGAAGGGGTTCCAGGAGGCAGTGAGGACCAGCATCACTTTTCCCCGCTGGCACCTTTGCTGTTGCAGCAAAAGCTAGACGTTTGTCTGTTTTGCTCCAAACACAGCCTAAAGACAAAAAAGGTGCTTTTGAGGATAGAGTCTGCAGGAAACAGGGAGGGCTAAATTGTCTGGGGCATTTGAAGGGCTTCCAGGAGGCAGTGAGGACCAGCATCACTTTTCCCCTCTGGCACCTTTGCTGTGGCAGCAAAAGCTGGACGTTTGTCTTTTTTGCTATGGAGCATGCCGAGACTGTTAAACGGTGCTTTTGAGGATAGAGTCTGCAGGAAAGCAGAGAGGGCTAAATTGTCTGGGGCATTTGAAGGGGTTCCAGGAGGCAGTGAGGACCAGCATCACTTCTCCCCGCTGGCACCTTTGCTGTGGCAGCAAAAGCTGGACGTTAGTCTTTTTTGCTCCGGAGGCTGCCGAGAGTGAAAAAAGGTGCTTTTGAGGATAGAGTCTGCAGGAAAGTAGAGAGGGCCAAATTGTCTGGGGCATTTGAAGGGGTTCCAGGAGGCAGTGAGGACCAGCATCACTTTTCCCCGCTGGCACCTTTGCTGTGGCAGCAAAAGCTAGACGTTTGTCTGTTTTGCTCCAAACACAGCATAAAGACAAAAAAGGTGCTTTTGAGGATAGAATCTGCAGGAAACAGGGAGGGCAAAATTGTCTGGGGCATTTGAAGGGGTTCCAGGAGGCAGTGAGGACCAGCATCACTTTTCCCCCCTGGCACCTTTGCTGTGGCAGCAAAAGCTGGACGTTTGTCTTTTTTGCTCCGGAGCATGCCGAGACTGTTAAATGGTGCTTTTGAGGATAGAGTCTGCAGGAAAGCATAGAGGGCTAAATTGTCTGGGGCATTTGAAGGGGTTCCAGGAGGCAGTGAGGACCAGCATCACTTCTCCCCGCTGGCACCTTTGCTGTGGCAGCAAAAGCTAGACGTTTTTCTTTTTAGCTCCAAAACCCGCCAAAAGTGAAAAAAGGTGCTTTTGACGATAGAGTCCGCAGGAAAGAAGAGAGGGTGAAATTGTCTGGGGCATTTGAAGGGGTTCCAGGAGGCAGTGAGGACCAGCATCACTTTTATCCGCTGGCACTTTTATTGTGGCAGCAAAAGCTGGATGTTTGTCTTCTATGCTCCGGAGGCTGCCAAGACTTTGAAACGGTGCTTTTGACGACAGAATCTGCAGGAAAGCAGAGAGGGATAAATTGTCTGGGGCATTTGAAGGGGTTCCAGGAGGCAGTGAGGACCAGCATCACTTTTCCCCTCTGGCACCTTTGCTGTGGCAGCAAAAGCTGGACGTTTGTCTTTTTTGCTCCGGAGGATGCCGAGACTGTGAAACGGTGCTTTTGAGGATACAGTCTGCAGGAAAGCAGAGAGGGCTAAATTGTCTGGGGTATTTGAAGGGGTTCCAGGAGGCAGTGAGGACCAGCATCACTTTACCCCGCTGGCACCTTTGCTGTGGCAGCAAAAGCTAGACGTTTGTCTTTTTTGCTCCAAACACCGACGAAAGTGAAAAAAGGTCCTTTTGACGATAGAGTCCGAAGGAAAGAAGAGAGGGTGAAATTGTCTGGGGCATTTGAAGGGGTTCCAGGAGGCAGTGAGGACCAGCATCACTTTTCCCCGCTGGCACCTTTGCTGTGGCAGCAAAAGCTGGACGTTTGTCTTATTTGCTCTGGAGGCTGCCCAGAGTGAAGAAAGATGCTTTTGAGGATAGAGTCTGCAGGAAAGCAGAGAGGGCCAAATTGTCTGGGGCATTTGAAGGGGTTCCAGGAGGCAGTGAGGACCAGCATCACTTTTCCCCGCTGGCACCTTTGCTGTGGTAGCAAAAGCTGGACGTTTGACTTTTTTGCTCCAAACACCGACGAAAGTGAAAAAAGGTGCTTTTGAGGATAGAGTCTGCAGGAAAGCAGAGAGGGTGAAATTGTCTGGGGCATTTGAAGGGGTTCCAGGAGGCAGTGAGGACCAGCATCACTTTTCCCCGCTGGCACCTTTGCTGTGGCAGCAAAAGCTGGACGTTTGTCTTTTTTGCTCCGGAGGCTGCCGAGACTGTGAAAAGGTGCTTTTGAGGATAGAGTCTGCAGGAAAGCAGAGAGGGCCAAATTGTCTGGGGCATTTGAAGGGGTTCCAGGAGGCAGTGAGGACCAGCATCACTTTTCCCTGCTGGCACCTTTGCTGTGGCAGCAAAAGCTAGACGTTTGTCTGTTTTGCTCCAAACACAGCATAAAGACAAAAAAGGTGCTTTTGAGGATAGAGTCTGCAGGAAACAGGGAGGGCTAAATTGTCTGGGGCATTTGAAGGGGTTCCAGGAGGCAGTGAGGACCAGCATCACTTTTCCCCTCTGGCACCTTTGCTGTGGCAGCAAAAGCTGGACGTTTGTCTTTTTTGCTCCGGAGCATGCCGAGACTGTTAAACGGTGCTTTTGAGGATAGAGTCTGAAGGAAAGCAGAGAGGGCTAAATTGTCTGGGGCATTGGAAGGGGTTCCAGGAGGCAGTGAGGACCAGCATCACTTCTCCCCGCTGGCACCTTTGCTGTGGCAGCAAAAGCTGGACGTTTGTCTTTTTTGCTCCGGAGGCTGCCGAGAGTGAAAAAAGGTGCTTTTGAGGATAGAGTCTGCAGGAAACAGGGAGGGCTAAATTGTCTGGGGCATTTGAAGGGGTTCCAGGAGGCAGTGAGGACCAGCATCACTTCTCCCCTCTGGCACCTTTGCTGTGGCAGCAAAAGCTGGACGTTTGTCTTTTTTGCTCCGGAGCATGCCGAGACTGTTAAACGGTGCTTTTGAGGATAGAGTCTGCAGGAAAGCAGAGAGGGCTAAATTGTCTGGGGCATTTGAAGGGGTTCCAGGAGGCAGTGAGGACCAGCATCACTTCTCCCCGCTGGCACCTTTGCTGTGGCAGCAAAAGCTAGACCTTTGTCTTTTTTGCTCCAAACACCGCCAAAAGTGAAAAAAGGTGCTTTTGACGATAGAGTCCGCAGGAAAGAAGAGAGGGTGAAATTGTCTGGGGCATTTGAAGGGGTTCCAGGAGGCAGTGAGGACCAGCATCACTTTTATCCGCTGGCAATTTTGTTGTGGCAGCGAAAGCTGGATGTTTGTCTTCTATGCTCCGGAGGCTGCCAAGACTTTGAAACGGTGCTTTTGACGATACAATCTGCAGGAAAGCAGAGAGGGCCAAATTGTCTGGGGCATTTGAAGGGGTTCCAGGAGGCAGTGAGGACCAGCATCACTTTTCCCCGCTGGCACCTTTGCTGTGGCAGCAAAAGCTAGACGTTTGTCTTTTTTGCTCCAAACACCGTCGAAAGTGAAAAAAGGTCCTTTTGACGATAGAGTCCGCAGGAAAGAAGAGAGGGTGAAATTGTCTGGGGCATTTGAAGGGGTTCCAGGAGGCAGTGAGGACCAGCATCACTTTTATCCGCTGGCACTTTTGTTGTGGCAGCAAAAGCTGGATGTTTGTCTTCTATGCTCCGGAGGCTGCCAAGACTTTGAAAAGGTGCTTTTGAGGATAGAGTCTGCAGGAAACAGGGAGGGCTAAATTGTCTGGGGCATTTGAAGGGCTTCCAGGAGGCAGTGAGGACCAGCATCACTTTTCCCCTCTGGCACCTTTGCTGTGGCAGCAAAAGCTGGACGTTTGTCTTTTTTGCTATGGAGTATGCCGAGACTGTTAAACGGTGCTTTTGAGGATAGAGTCTGCAGGAAAGCAGAGAGGGCTAAATTGTCTGGGGCATTTGAAGGGGTTCCAGGAGGCAGTGAGGACCAGCATCACTTCTCCCCGCTGGCACCTTTGCTGTGGCAGCAAAAGCTGGACGTTAGTCTTTTTTGCTCCGGAGGCGGCCGAGAGTGAAAAAAGGTGCTTTTGAGGATAGAGTCTGCAGGAAAGAAGAGAGGGTGAAATTGTCTGGGGCATTTGAAGGGGTTCCAGGAGGCAGTGAGGACCAGCATCACTTTTATCCGCTGGCACTTTTATTGTGGCAGCAAAAGCTGGATGTTTGTCTTCTATGCTCCGGAGGCTGCCAAGACTTTGAAACGGTGCTTTTGACGACAGAATCTGCAGGAAAGCAGAGAGGGATAAATTGTCTGGGGCATTTGAAGGGGTTCCAGGAGGCAGTGAGGACCAGCATCACTTTTCCCCTCTGGCACCTTTGCTGTGGCAGCAAAAGCTAGACGTTTGTCTTTTTTGCTCCAAACACCGACGAAAGTGAAAAAAGATCCTTTTGACGATAGAGTCCGCAGGAAAGAAGAGAGGGTGAAATTGTCTGGGGCATTTGAAGGGGTTCCAGGAGGCAGTGAGGACCAGCATCACTTTTCCCCGCTGGCACCTTTGCTGTGGCAGCAAAAGCTGGACGTTTGTCTTATTTGTTCTGGAGGCTGCCCAGAGTGAAGAAAGATGCTTTTGAGGATATAGTCTGCAGGAAAGCAGAGAGGGCCAAATTGTCTGGGGCATTTGAAGGGGTTCCAGGAGGCAGTGAGGACCAGCATCACTTTTCCCCGCTGGCACCTTTGCTGTGGTAGCAAAAGCTGGACGTTTGTCTTTTTTGCTCCAAACACCGATGAAAGTGAAAAAAGGTGCTTTTGAGGATAGAGTCTGCAGGAAAGCAGAGAGGGTGAAATTGTCTGGGGCATTTGAAGGGGTTCCAGGAGGCAGTGAGGACCAGCATCACTTTTCCCCGCTGGCACCTTTGCTGTGGCAGCAAAAGCTGGACGTTTGTCTTTTTTGCTCCGGAGCATGCCGAGACTGTTAAACGGTGCTTTTGAGGATAGAGTCTGCAGGAAAGCAGAGAGGGCTAAATTGTCTGGGGCATTTGAAGGGGTTCCAGGAGGCAGTGAGGACCAGCATCACT
This sequence comes from Vanellus vanellus, assembly GCF_965231255.1. Lineage (NCBI taxonomy): Eukaryota > Metazoa > Chordata > Aves > Charadriiformes > Charadriidae > Vanellus > Vanellus vanellus. The sequence continues at coordinate 174,317 of NW_028127563.1, forward strand.
TCTCCCCGCTGGCACCTTTGCTGTGGCAGCAAAAGCTGGACGTTTGTCTTTTTTGCTCCAAACACCGCCGAAAGTGAAAAAAGGTGCTTTTGACGATAGAGTCCGCAGTAAAGAAGAGACGGTGAAATTGTCTGGGGCATTTGAAGGGGTTCCAGGAGGCAGTGAGGACCAGCATCACTTTTATCCGCTGGCACTTTTATTGTGGCAGCAAAAGCTGGATGTTTGTCTTCTATGCTCCGGAGGCTGCCAAGACTTTGAAACGGTGCTTTTGACGATAGAATCTGCAGGAAAGCAGAGAGGGATAAATTGTCTGGGGCATTTGAAGGGGTTCCAGGAGGCAGTGAGGACCAGCATCACTTTTCCCCTCTGGCACCTTTGCTGTGGCAGCAAAAGCTGGACGTTTGTCTTTTTTGCTCCGGAGGATGCCGAGACTGTGAAACGGTGCTTTTGAGGATACAGTCTGCAGGAAAGCAGAGAGGGCTAAATTGTCTGGGTCATTTGAAGGGGTTCCAGGAGGCAGTGAGGACCAGCATCACTTTTCCCCGCTGGCACCTTTGCTGTGGAAGCAAAAGCTAGACGTTTGTCTTTTTTGCTCCAAACACCGACGAAAGTGAAAAAAGGTCCTTTTGACGATAGAGTCCGCAGGAAAGAAGATAGGGTGAAATGGTCTGGGGCATTTGAAGGGGTTCCAGGAGGCAGTGAGGACCAGCATCACTTTTCCCCGCTGGCACCTTTGCTGTGGCAGCAAAAGCTGGACGAATGTCTTATTTGCTCTGGAGGCTGCCTAGAGTGAAGAAAGATGCTTTTGAGGATAGAGTCTGCAGGAAAGCAGAGAGGGCCAAATTGTCTGGGGCATTTGAAGGGGTTCCAGGAGGCAGTGAGGACCAGCATCACTTTTCCCCGCTGGCACCTTTGCTGTGGCAGCAAAAGCTGGACGTTTGTCTTTTTTGCTCCGGAGGCTGCCGAGAGTGAAAAAAGGTGCTTTTGAGGATAGAGTCTGCAGGAAAGCAGAGAGGGTTAAATTGTCTGGGGCATTTGAAGGGGTTCCAGGAGGCAGTGAGGACCAGCATCACTTTTCCCCGCTGGCACCTTTGCTGTGGCAGCAAAAGCTAGACGTTTGTCTGTTTTGCTCCAAACACAGCCTAAAGACAAAAAAGATGCTTTTGAGGATAGAGTCTGCAGGAAACAGGGAGGGCTAAATTGTCTGGGGCATTTGAAGGGGTTCCAGGAGGCAGTGAGGACCAGCATCACTTTTCCCCTCTGGCACCTTTGCTGTGGCAGCAAAAGCTGGACGTTTGTCTTTTTTGCTCCGGAGCATGCCGAGACTGTTTAACGGTGCTTTTGAGGATAGAGTCTGCAGGAAAGCAGAGAGGGCCAAATTGTCTGGGGCATTTGAAGGGGTTCCAGGAGGCAGTGAGGACCAGCATCACTTCTCCCCGCTGGCACCTTTGCTGTGGCAGCAAAAGCTGGACGTTTGTCTTTTTTGCTCCAAACACCACCGAAAGTGAAAAAAGGTGCTTTTGACGATAGATTCCGCAGGAAAGCAGAGAGGGCCAAATTGTCTGGGGCATTTGAAAGGGTTCCAGGAGGCAGTGAGGACCAGCATCACTTTTCCCCTCTGGCACCTTTGCTGTGGCAGCAAAAGCTGGACGTTTGTCTTTTTTGCTCCGGAGGATGCCGAGACTGTGAAACATTGCTTTTGAGGATAGAGTCTGCAGGAAAGCAGAGAGGGCTAAATTGTCTGGGACATTTCAATGGGGTTCCAGGAGGCAGTGAGGACCAGCATCACTTTTCCCCGCTGGCACCTTTGCTGTGGCAGCAAAAGCTGGACGTTTGTCTTTTTTACTCCAAACACCGCCGAAAGTGAAAAAAGGTGCTTTTGACGATAGAGTCCGCAGGAAAGAAGAGAGGGTGAAATTGTCTGGGGCATTTGAAGGGGTTCCAGGAGGCAGTGAGGACCAGCATCACTTTTATCCGCTGGCACTTTTGTTGTGGCAGCAAAAGCTGGATGTTTGTCTTCTATGCTCCGGAGGCTGCCAAGACTTTGAAACGGTGCTTTTGACGATAGAATCTGCAGGAAAGCAGAGAGGGATAAATTGTCTGGGGCATTTGAAGGGGTTCCAGGAGGCAGTGAGGACCAGCATCACTTTTCCCCTCTGGCACCTTTGCTGTGGCAGCAAAAGCTGGACGTTTGTCTTTTTTGCTCCGTAGGATGCCGAGACTGTGAAACGGTGCTTTTGAGGATACAGTCTGCAGGAAAGCAGAGAGGGCTAAATTGTCTGGGGCATTTGAAGGGGTTCCAGGAGGCAGTGAGGACCAGCATCACTTTTCCCCGCTGGCACCTTTGCTGTGGCAGCAAAAGCTAGACGTTTGTCTTTTTTGATCCAAACACCGACGAAAGTGAAAAAAGGTCCTTTTGACGATAGAGTCCGCAGGAAAGAAGAGAGGGTGAAATTGTCTGGGGCATTTGAAGGGGTTCGAGGAGGCAGTGAGGACCAGCATCACTTTTATCCGCTGGAACTTTTGTTGTGGCAGCAAAAGCTGGATGTATGTCTTCTATGCTCCGGAGGCTGCCAAGACTTTGAAACGGTGCTTTTGACGATAGAGTCTGCAGGAAAGCAGAGAGGGATAAATTGTCTGGGGCATTTGAAGGGGTTCCAGGAGGCAGTGAGGACCAGCATCACTTTTCCCCTCTGGCACCTTTGCTGTGGCAGCAAAAGCTGGACGTTTGTCTTTTTTGCTCCGTAGGATGCCGAGACTCTGAAACGGTGCTTTTGAGGATACAGTCTGCAGGAAAGCAGAGAGGGCTAAATTGTCTGGGGCATTTGAAGGGGTTCCAGGAGGCAGTGAGGACCAGCATCACTTTTCCCCGCTGGCACCTTTGCTGTGGAAGCAAAAGCTAGACGTTTGTCTTTTTTTTTACTCCAAACACCGACGAAAGTGAAAAAAGGTGCTTTTGACGATAGAGTCCGCAGGAAAGAAGAGAGGGTGAAATTGTCTGGGGCATTTGAAGGGGTTCGAGGAGGCAGTGAGGACCAGCATCACTCTAATCCTCTGGAACTTTTGTTGTGGCAGCAAAAGCTGGATGTATGTCTTCTATGGTCCGGAGGCTGCCAAGACTTTGAAACGGTGCTTTTGACGATAGAGTCTGCAGGAAAGCAGAGAGGGCCAAATTGTCTGGGGCATTTGAAGGGGTTCCAGGAGGCAGTGAGGACCAGCATTACTTTTCCCCGCTGGCACCTTTGCTGTGGTAGCAAAAGCTGGACGTTTGTCTTTTTTGCTCCAAACACCGCTGAAAGTGAAAAAAGGTGCTTTTGAGGATAGAGTCTGCAGGAAAGCAGAGAGGGTGAAATTGTCTGGGGCATTTGAAGGGGTTCCAGGAGGCAGTGAGGACCAGCATCACTTTTCCCCGCTGGCACCTTTGCTGTGGCAGCAAAAGCTGGACGTTTGTCTTTTTAGCTCTAAACACCGCCGAAAGTGAAAAAAGGTGCTTTTGAGGATAGAGTCTGCAGGAAACAGGGATGGCTAAATTGTCTGGGGCATTTGAAGGGGTTCCAGGAGGCAGTGAGGACCAGCATCACTTTTCCCCGCTGGCACCTTTGCTGTGGCAGCAAAAGCTGGACGTTTGTTTTTTTTGCTCCGGAGGATGCCGAGACTGTGAAACCGTGCTTTTGAGGATAGAGTCTGCAGGAAAGCAGAGAGGGCAAAATTGTCTCGGGCATTTGAAGGGGTTCCAGGAGGCAGTGAGGACCAGCATCACTTTTCCCCGCTGGCACCTTTGCTGTGGCAGCAAAAGCTGGACGTTTGTCTTTTTTGCTCGAAATACCGCCGAAAGTGAAAAAAGGTGCTTTTGAGGATAGAGTCCGCAGGAAAGAAGAGAGGGTGAAATTGTCTGGGGCATTTGAAGGGGTTCCAGGAGGCAGTGAGGAGCAGCATCACTTTTATCCGCTGGCACTTTTGTTGTGGCAGCAAAAACTGGATGTTTGTCTTCTATGCTCCTGAGGCTGCCAAGACTTTGAAACGTTGCTTTTGACGATAGAGTCTGCAGGAAAGCAGAGAGGGATAAATTGTCTGGGGCATTTGAAGGGGTTCCAGGAGGCAGTGAGGACCAGCATCACTTTTCCCCGCTGGCACCTTTGCTGTGGCAGCAAAAGCTGGACGTTTGTCTTTTTTGCTCCGAAGACCGCCGAAAGTGAAAAAAGGTACTTTTGAGTATAGATTCTGCAGGAAACGGGGAGGGCCAAAGTGTCTGGGGCATTTGAAGGGGTTCCAGGAGGCAGTGAGGACCAGCATCACTTCTCCCCTCTGGCACCTTTGCTGTGGCAGCAAAAGCTGGACGTTTGTCTTTTTTGCTCCAAACACCGCCGAAAGTGAAAAAAGCTGTTTTTGAGAATAGAGTCTGCAGGAAACAGGGAGGTCTAAATTGTCTGGGGCATTTGAAGGGGTTCCAGGAGGCAGTGAGGACCAGCATCACTTTTCCCCGCTGGCACCTTTGCTGTGGCAGCAAAAGCTGGACGTTTGTTTTTTTTTGCTCCGGAGGATGCCGAGACTGTGAAACCGTGCTTTTGAGGATAGAGTCTGCAGGAAAGCAGAGAGGGCAAAATTGTCTCGGGCATTTGAAGGGGTTCCAGGAGGCAGTGAGGACCAGCATCACTTTTCCCCGCTGGCACCTTTGCTGTGGCAGCAAAAGCTGGACGTTTGTCTTTTTTGCTCCGGAGGCTGCCGAAATTGAAAAAAGGTTCTTTTGAGTATAGATTCTGCAGGAAACAGGGAGGGATAAATTGTCTGGGGCATTTGAAGGGGTTCCAGGAGGCAGTGAGGACCAGCATCACTTTTCCCCGCTGGCACCTTTGCTGTGGCAGCAAAAGCTGGACGTTTGTTTTTTTGCTCTGGAGGCTGCCCAGAGTGAAGAAAGATGCTTTTGAGGATAGAGTCTGCAGGAAAGCAGAGAGGGCCAAATTGTCTGGGGCATTTGAAGGGGTTCCAGGAGGCAGTGAGGACCAGCATCACTTTTCCCTGCTGGCACCTTTGCTGTGGCAGCAAAAGCTGGACGTTTGTCTTTTTTGCTCTGGAGGCTGCCGAGTGTGAAGAAACGTGCTTTTTAGGATACAGTCTGCAGGAAAGCAGAGAGGGCCAAATTGTCTGGGGCAGTTGAAGGGGTTCCAGGAGGCAGTGAGGACCAGCATCACTTTTCCCCGCTGGCACCTTTGCTGTGGCAGCAAAAGCTAGACGTTTGTCTGTTTTGCTCCAAACACAGCCTAAAGACAAAAAAGGTGCTTTTGAGTATAGATTCTGCAGGAAAGCGGAGAGGGCGAAATTGTCTGCGGCATTTGAAGGGGTTCCAGGAGGCAGTGAGGACCAGCATCACTTTTCCCCGCTGGAACTTTTGCTGTGGCAGCAAAAGCTGGACGTTTGTCTATTTTGCTCCGAAGCGCGCCGAAAGTAAAAAAAGGTGCTTTTGAGTATAGATTCTGCAGGAAACAGGGAGGGCCAAATTGTCTGGGGCATTTGAAGGGGTTCCAGGAGGCAGTGAGGACCAGCATCACTTTTCCCCTCTGGCACCTTTGCTGTGGCAGCAAAAGCTGGACGTTTGTCTTTTTTGCTCCGGAGCATGCCGAGACTGTGAAACGCTGCTTTTGAGGATAGAGTCTGCACGAAAGCAGAGAGGGTGAAATTGTCTGGGGCATTTGAAGGGGTTCCAGGAGGCAGTGAGGACCAGCATCACTTTTCCCCGCTGGCACCTTTGCTGTGGCAGCAAAAGCTGGACGTTTGTCTTTTTTGCTCTGGACGCTGCCGAGAGTGAAAAAATGTGCTTTTGAGGATAGAGTCTGCAGGAAAGCAGAGAGGGCCAAATTGTCTGGGGCATTTGAGGGGGTTCCAGGAGGCAGTGAGGACCAGCATCACTTTTCCCCGCTGGCACCTTTGCTGTGGCAGCAAAAGCTGGATGTTTGTCTTTTTTGCTCCGGAGGCTGCCGAGAGTGAAAAAAGGTGCTTTTGAGGATAGAGTCTGCAGGAAAGCAGAGAGGGCCAAATTGTCTGGGGCATTTAGAAGGGGTTCCAGGAGGCAGTGAGGACCAGCATCACTTTTCCCCGCTGGCACCTTTGCTGTGACAGGAAAAGCTAGACGTTTGCCTGTTTTGCTCCAAACACAGCATAAAGAGAAAAAAGGTGCTTTTGAGGATAGAGTCTGCAGGAAAGCAGAGAGGGCCAAATTGTCTGGGGCATTTGAAGGGGTTCCAGGAGGCAGTGAGGACCAGCATCACTTTTCCCCTCTGGCACATTTGCTGTGGCAGCAAAAGCTGGACGTTTGTCTTTTTTGCTCCGAAGACCGCCGAAAGTGAAAAAAGGTACTTTTGAGTATAGATTTTGCAGGAAACAGGGAGGGCCAAATTGTCTGGGGCATTTGAAGGGGTTCCAGGAGGCAGTGAGGACCAGCATCACTTTTCCCCGCTGGCACCTTTGCTGTGGCAGCAAAAGCTGGACGTTTGTCTTTTTTGCTCCAAATACCGCCGAAAGTGAAAAAAGGTGCTTTTTAGGATAGAGTCCGCAGCAAAGAAGAGAGGGTGCAATTGTCTGGGGCATTTGAAGGGGTTCCAGGAGGCAGTGAGGAGCAGCATCACTTTTATCCGCTGGCACTTTTGTTGTGGCAGCAAAAACTGGATGTTTGTCTTCTATGCTCCGGAGGCTGCCAAGACTTTGAAACGGTGCTTTTGACGATAGAGTCTGCAGGAAAGCAGAGAGGGATAAATTGTCTGGGGCATTTGAAGGGGTTCCAGGAGGCAGTGAGGACCAGCATCACTTTTCCCCGCTGGCACCTTTGCTGTGGCAGCAAAAGCTGGACGTTTGTCTTTTTTGCTCCGAAGACCGCCGAAAGTGAAAAAAGGTACTTTTGAGTATAGATTCTGCAGGAAACGGGGAGGGCCAAATTGTCTGGGGCATTTGAAGGGGTTCCAGGAGGCAGTGAGGACCAGCATCACTTCTCCCCTCTGGCACCTTTGCTGTGGCAGCAAAAGCTGGACGTTTGTCTTTTTTGCTCCAAACACCGCCGAAAGTGAAAAAAGCTGCTTTTGAGGATAGAGTCTGCAGGAAACAGGGAGGTCTAAATTGTCTGGGGCATTTGAAGGGGTTCCAGGAGGCAGTGAGGACCAGCATCACTTTTCCCCGCTGGCACCTTTGCTGTGGCAGCAAAAGCTGGACGTTTGGTTTTTTTTGCTCCGGAGGATGCCGAGACTGTGAAACCGTGCTTTTGAGGATAGAGTCTGCAGGAAAGCAGAGAGGGCAAAATTGTCTCGGGCATTTGAAGGGGTTCCAGGAGGCAGTGAGGACCAGCATCACTTTTCCCCGCTGGCACCTTTGCTGTGGCAGCAAAAGCTGGACGTTTGTCTTTTTTGCTCCGGAGGCTGCCGAAAGTGAAAAAAGTTTCTTTTGAGTATAGATTCTGCAGGAAACAGGGAGGGATAAATTGTCTGGGGCATTTGAAGGGGTTCCAAGAGGCAGTGAGGACCAGCATCACTTTTCCCCGCTGGCACCTTTGCTGTGGCAGCAAAAGCTGGACGTTTGTCTTATTTGCTCTGGAGGCTGCCCAGAGTGAAGAAAGATGCTTTTGAGGATAGAGTCTGCAGGAAAGCAGAGAGGGCCAAATTGTCTGGGGCATTTGAAGGGGTTCCAGGAGGCAGTGAGGACCAGCATCACTTTTCCCCGCTGGCACCTTTGCTGTGGCAGCAAAAGCTGGACATTTGTCTTTTTTGCTCTGGAGGCTGCAGAGTGTGAAGAAACGTGCTTTTTAGGATACAGTCTGCAGGAAAGCAGAGAGGGCCAAATTGTCTGTGGCAGTTGAAGGGGTTCCAGGAGGCAGTGAGGACCAGCATCACTTTTCCCCGCTGGCACCTTTGCTGTGGCAGCAAAAGCTAGACGTTTGTCTGTTTTGCTCCAAACACAGCCTAAAGACAAAAAAGGTGCTTTTGAGGATAGAGTCTGCAGGAAAGCAGAGAGGGCTAAATTGTCTGGGGCATTTGAAGGGGTTCCAGGAGGCAGTGAGGACCAGCATCACTTTTCCCCGCTGGAACTTTTGCTGTGGCAGCAAAAGCTGGACGTTTGTCTTTTTTGCTCCGAAGCGCGCCGAAAGTAAAAAAAGGTGCTTTTGAGTATAGATTCTGCAGGAAACAGGGAGGGCCAAATTGTCTGGGGCATTTGAAGGGGTTCCAGGAGGCAGTGAGGACCAGCATCACTTTTCCCCTCTGGCACCTTTGCTGTGGCAGCAAAAGCTGGACGTTTGTCTTTTTTGCTCCGGAGCATGCCGAGACTGTGAAACGGTGCTTTTGAGGATAGAGTCTGCACGAAAGCAGAGAGGGTGAAATTGTCTGGGGCATTTGAAGGGGTTCCAGGAGGCAGTGAGGACCAGCATCACTTTTCCCCTCTGGCACCTTTGCTGTGGCAGCAAAAGCTAGACGTTTGTCTGTTTTGCTCCGGAGAATGCGGAGAGTGAAAAAAGGTGCTTTTGAGGATAGAGTCTGTAGGAAAGCAGAGAGGGCCAAATTGTTTGGGGCATTTGAAGGGCTTCCAGGAGGCAGTGAGGACCAGCATCACTTTTCCCCGCTGGCACATTTGCTGTGGCAGCAAAAGCTGGACGTTTTTCTTTTTTGCTCCAAACACCGACGAAAGTGAAAAAAGGTGCTTTTGACGATAGAGTACGCAGGAAAGAAGAGAGGGTGAAATTTTCTGGGGCATTTGAAGGGGTTCCAGGAGGCAGTGAGGACCAGCATCACTTTTATCCGCTGGCACTTTTGCTGTGGCAGCAAAAGCTGGACGTTTGTCTTTTTTGCTCCGGAGGCTGCCGAGAGTGAAGAAACGTGCTTTTGAGGATAGAGGCTACAGGAAAGCAGAGAGGGTCCAAATTGTCTGGGGCATTTGAAGGGGTTCCAGGAGGCAGTGAGGACCAGCATCACTTCTCCCCTCTGGCATCTTTGCTGTGGCAGCAAAAGCTGGACGTTTGTCTTTTTTGCTCCGAAGACTGCCGAAAGTGAAAAAAGGTGCTTTTGAGGATAGAGTCTGCAGGAAAGCAGAGAGGGCCAAATTGTCTGGGGCATTTGAATGGGTTCCAGGAGGCAGTGAGGACCAGCATCACTTTTCCCCTCTGGCACCTTTGCTGTGGCAGCAAAAGCTGGACGTTTGTCTTTTTTGCTCCGGAGCATGCCGAGACTGTGAAACGGTGCTTTTGAAGATAGACTCTGCACGAAAGCAGAGAGGGTGAAATTGTCTGGGGCATTTGAAGGGGTTCCAGGAGGCAGTGAGGACCAGCATCACTTTTCCCCGCTGGCACCTTTGCTGTGGCAGCAAAAGCTAGACGTTTGTCTGTTTTGCTCCAAACACAGCATAAAGACAAAAAAGGTTCTTTTGAGTATAGATTCTGTAGGAAACAGGGAGGGATAAATTGTCTGGTGCATTTGAAGGGGTTCCAGGAGGCAGTGAGGACCAGCATCACTTTTCCCCGCTGGCACCTTTGCTGTGGCAGCAAAAGCTGGACGTTTGCCTTTTTTGCTCCGGAGGCTACCGAGAGTGAAAAAAGGTGCTTTTGAGGATAGAGTCTGTAGGAAAGCAGAGAGGGCCAAATTGTTTGGGGCATTTGAAGGGGTTCCAGGAGGCAGTGAGGACCAGCATCACTTTTCCCCGCTGGCACCTTTGCTGTGGCAGCAAAAGCTGGACGTTTGTCTTTTTTGCTCCAAACACCGACGAAAGTGAAAAAAGGTGCTTTTGACGATAGAGTACGCAGGAAAGAAGAGAGGGTGAAATTTTCTGGGGCATTTGAAGGGGTTCCAGGAGGCAGTGAGTACCAGCATCACTTTTATCCGCTGGCACTTTTGCTGTGGCAGCAAAAGCTGGACGTTTGTCTTTTTTGCTCCGGAGGCTGCCGAGAGTGAAGAAACGTGCTTTTGAGGATAGAGGCTACAGGAAAGCAGAGAGGGCCAAATTGTCTGGGACATTTGAAGGGGTTCCAGGAGGCAGTGAGGACCAGCATCACTTTTCCCCGCTGGCACCTTTGCTGTGGCAGCAAAAGCTAGACGTTTGTCTTTTTTGCTCCAAACACCGACGAAAGTGAAAAAAGGTCCTTTTGACAATAGAGTCCGCAGGAAAGAAGAGA